>NC_048567.1:4294876-4439876 GCF_013265735.2 Oncorhynchus mykiss | reverse complement strand
GGTGTGTCTGGATGAGGTGGGTATGTCTGGACACGTCTGGATGAGGTGGATGTGTCTGGACGAGGTGGGTATGTCTGGACACGTCTGGATGAGGTGGGTGTGTCTGGACACGTCTGGATGAGGTGGGTGTGTCTGGACACGTCTGGATGAGGTGGGTGTGTCTGGACGAGGTGGGTGTGTCTGGACGAGGTGGGTATGTCTGGAGATGTGTGCATGAGCGTGGAGGGATCGGGGACCGACGGGCAGGCGAGGAGGGGATGGCTATGGCCAATGAATGCCCCAATATCCTGAGGTTGAAGGGAGGGCTTGGGACGTCCGGTGCCTGTGTGACCCATTTAGCAGGCTCCCTCACCAGACACCCCGTCAGCGGCTGCAGCCTGATCCTGGTTCTCCTGGTTCTCGCTGTCTGGAGGTGCAGGGGACGACAGTGATGTGCTGCCTGGGCCTGTCTTGCCCTCTTCCCTGGCTTCTCCCTCTGGAAGGTTGTTGTTGATGGATCTGCCGCTGCAGGAGGAGGAGCAGGAGGAGGAGCGGGTACGGAGGCCCTGCCGGCTGAGGATGGAGATGCCACTACAGCCGGGGGTAGAGCCTGAGACAGACAGGTGGTCAGACTCCTCCACTACCTCAAAGTCCTCCTCCTCAAAGTCAGTGAACAGGTACATGTGCTCCAGGTCTAGTTCCAGAGGACGGAAGCCCTTAGTGACCACACCAGGCCGCGTGTCCAGGATCCCACCCAGGTTGGGCTGAGCCAGCTGCTGCCACTGGTGCAGGGTGGCCGAGCCTGGGAGGGAGAATATCAAACGTTAGACACGCATATATTATTAAAGTGTAATGATAATGTAATAAATATGAGTATATATTATTATAGTGTAATGATAATGTAATAAATATGAGTATATATTATAGTGTAATGATAATGCAATAAATATGAGTATATATTATTATAGTGTAATGATAATGCAATACCTGTTAGTGTATACTATAGTGTAATGATAATGTAATTAATCTCAGTGTAATGATAATGTAATAAATCATAGTGTATATTATAGTGTAATGATAATGTAATTAATCTGTGTATATTATTATAGTGTGATAATGTAATAAATGGTAGTGTATATTATAGTGTAATGATAATGTAATAGCAGTGTAATAATGTAATGAACTCACAAGTGTTGATTCATTGTGCATGTTAATGGTGTTGTCACCAGGTGGCACTAGAGACCCAGATTAGATACTCTACTAGATGTTTCTACGTCCCAAATGCCACCCTACATCCCTATATAGTGCCCTCTGATCTCTGGTGATTTTTCAATCAACCATTTAATCTGACAAAAAAAAAAGCTGAAAAACTTGATAACATTTGGAAAATGAATATATATAGCATTTTAATGTGGGAAAATATGTAAGAAAAACGTAGATAAAAATGTGAAGAACTTGTCTTTTATTTGGTTAAACGTGTGCTTCATACCTGATCTATAACTGCATCTATCGACAAACACAGTATCCAACTTGTATTTCAAACAGTAGCATTCAGGTTCTTTCAGGAGATAACACAAATATGTAGCAAATCTCTCGACAGCTTTTTGAGGATGCCTGATATGTTTGGAGATGATTTGACATGGACATTAGAGTAACAGGCTGTATGGCTGTTTAATGTAATCTCTCCTTGATAAAACATAGGATGAGAGGCACAGGGCCTCAACGATGCTGTGAAAAAGACCAGGAACAGGTCTGGATTTGCTGTGCATGATGATAACTAAACCAGGTTAAACTAATGTGTTTGGCAGGGCTGGTGGTGGGCCGGTCTAACTCGAAGTAAAAGCTCAGACACACCAATAACGGTTTCTGGAACTTGGCACCTCTGAACGTAGTTTGCGAACATATTTATTATGTAGAATCACTTAAAGAGTTTTGGCAGTCAGACGTCGACAGCGGGTGGTCCCTAAAACACAGCATGCTGAACGATCGGCAGACGTAGGCTAGATCCACATTCGGTGTGATCTGTGTGAGCCTCAACTCTAACTGTAGATGTGGAACCAGCAGCGGGGGCTGGGTGAGTCAGAAGTAGAAGGAGTACTGTGTCAACCAGCAGCAGGGTGAGAGGTCGTGGGGGAGGAGTCACCTTCCAGTGGCTTGACGATCTGCAGCTTCTCCGGCAGGTAGGAGCGGGAGCTGAAGGAGTACCCAGACCAGATGGAAGAGAGGTGGGTTCCTCCCAGGGACATGATGCTCTCTGTGGGGGTCATACTGCCGTTGTCCACCTCTCCCTTCTCCACCAGCCCCTGGAGCTTCCGATCCCTCTCCTCCTCGAAGAACCGCCGCTCGCTCAGGTAGTTGTCCCGCCGCAGGGAGAGACGTCGCAGGGCTGCTTCCAGATCCTGAGAGCCCGGCGTTCCAGGGGTCCCTGGTTTCTTGTTGGAGTCATCCGTACTGGGGGGGGGGGGAGAGAGAATAGAGCAGAAGACAACATGAGTCTTGGCCATCAACCTGCATTTGCTGAGGACAGGAGAAACTGTGTACATAGTATTTATTTATTCAATCTAGTCCTATTCAAGTCTAACAAGAGGTCCTATAACTGGTTTTCTGTACTCAATGAGACACTGGTCCTGTACATAACAACGTGAATAGCAACAAGACTGGCTGATGACATCAACAAAAATAGTCAGTTATTTGCGGTTGTCAAACCTAATAACAAAAATCACCAATGGTCATTTGACGTCAACACAAGACGTTTTGACTTTCCTAGCATTATGTGCAGAGCCACAACATAATCAGTTGTTACAGGAGAAACTACTGTTTGGCTTTATTGTACCGTGGTTGCTATGGGAACTAGTAAAGACAAACTTCTTCCTTTCCCTCTTGGTTTACACAGCAAAGCCATGGATATTGCTGTCAGTGGTGTTGTTGTAGAGTCAGCAAATTACAATGATAGCAGATATGCATTCAGGAAACCGTCTTGTTAACACTCTGATAGACTTTACTGGACAACTACATGGATGGGACGACCTCTGACTTGTTGTTCCAGCCAGAACTTTACTTGATCAAAGAAAGACAGACAGACAGACAGACAGACAGACAGACAGACAGACAGACAGACAGACAGACACAGAGAGGAGAGAGAGAGAGATTTCATATTCAAAGTGAAAGAGAGCCAGCCAGCGAGTAGAGTCATGTCTCAGTCCCAGTACCTGTGGTCAGGCGTCTCCAGTATGAAGCTGTTGGTGTGGTTGTCTATGAGGATGCTCCCCATATCTCCTCCGTACAGGCTGGAGCGGGGCGTGGACAGGCAGCTGGAGCGGCCAGAGTTCAGACAGGACGACCGGTTGGAGCCGGGGATGTTCATGGGAGACGGGGCCAGAGAGGAGCGCTGACGCATCAGGTTAACGTTTTTCACAGTCTCAAACACACGCTTGGGGTGCAACCTACACACACACATACCATACACACATACCACACACACATACCATAGACACACACATACCACACACACAATATCAGCATAGCTCTAAAATGGGGTTAGATGTACTTCAGTAGATATTGGTATTGAATGAGGGCCTACTTCTGCTCTTCCACTTCCGGGTCATCCATAGCCAGCCCCTTCCTCATGGTGCCCTCAATCTCGGCAGCTAGAGAGTCCTGGGAGGACAGACAATAATAGTAATGATGATGAGTACTATGTGACTAGTCTCTGAAGTCCCAGACCTAGGGACTGTGATTAATAAAGATTCTCTTGGTAACGTTGAAAAGGGGGGTGTCCTCTTCAGACAGACAACTCTCCCAACAAATCACAAGGCATGCATGCCAGAATGTCACGATTCAAAACAAAAGTTGGCAGGCAAAACCTTTGCAGTAGTTTAAGTGAAGGTAGTTGATGCAAACTAACCACTCACGTAATGCACTCATTAAAAATAACCTCTGATCACCATATTTCTAGCTACTTTTTTGTGTCCGGGAGATGTTTAAGCTAGGACAACACGCTAGGACGACACGCTAGGACAACACGCTGATAAGGCAGTGACGTTGTAAATAAACCCTAATGCCAAAGTGACGTTGTAAATAAACCCTAATGCCAAAGTGACATTGTAAATAAACCCTAATGCCAAAGTGACATTGTAAATAAACCCTAATGCCAAAGTGACATTGTAAATAAACCCTAATGCCAAAGTGACATTGCAAATAAACCCTAATGCCAAAGTGACATTGTAAATAAACCCTAATGCCAAAGTGACATTGTAAATAAACCCTAATGCCAAAGTGACATTGTAAATAAACCCTAATGCCAAAGTGAATAAATAAACCCTAATGCCAAAGTGACATGGTAAATAAACCCTAATGCCAAAGTGACATGGTAAATAAACCCTAATGCCAAAGTGACATTGTAAATAAACCCTAATGCCAAAGTGACATTGTAAATAAACCCTAATGCCAAAGTGACATTGTAAACCCTAATGCCAAAGTGACATGGTAAATAAACACTAATGCCAAAGTGACATTGTAAATAAACCCTAATGCCAAAGTGTCATTGTAAACCCTAATGCCAAAGTGACATGGTAAATAAACCCTAATGCCAAAGTGACATGGTAAATAAACCCTAATGCCAAAGTGACATTGTAAATAAACCCTAATGCCAAAGTGACATTGTAAACCCTAATGCCAAAGTGACATGGTAAATAAACCCTAAGGCCAAAGTGACATGGTAAATATACCCTAATGCCAAAGTGACATTGTAAATAAACCCTAATGCCAAAGTGACATTGTAAATAAACCCTAATGCCAAAGTGACATTGTAAATAAACCCTAATGCCAAAGTGACATTGTAAATAAACCCTAATGCCAAAGTGACATTGTAAATAAACCCTAATGCCAAAGTGACATTGTAAATAAACCCTAATGCCAAAGTGACATTGTAAATAAACCCTAATGCCAAAGTGACATTGTAAATAAACCCTAATGCCAAAGTGACATTGTAAATAAACCCTAATGCCAAAGTGACATTGTAAACCCTAATGCCAAAGTGACATGGTAAATAAACCCTAAGGCCAAACTGACATTGTAAATAAACCCTAATGCCAAAGTGACATTGTAAATAAACCCTAATGCCAAAGTGACATTGTAAACCCTAATGCCAAAGTGACATTGTAAACCCTAATGCCAAAGTGACATGGTAAATAAACCCTAAGGCCAAACTGACATTGTAAATAAACCCTAATGCCAGTGACATTGTAAACCCTAAGGCCAAAGTGACATTGTAAATAAACCCTAATGCCAAAGTGACATTGTAAATAAACCCTAATGCCAAAGTGACGTTGTAAACACTAATGCCAAAGTGACATTGTAAATAAACCCTAATGCCAAAGTGACATTGTAAATAAACCCTAATGCCAAAGTGACATTGTAAATAAACCCTAATGCCAAACTGACATTGTAAACCCTAAGGCCAAACTGACATTGTAAACCCTAATGCCAAAGTGACATTGTAAACCCTAAGGCCAAACTAACGTTGTAAACCCTAATGCCAAACTGACGTTGTAAACCCTAATGCCAAACTAACATTGTAAACACTAATGCCAAACTGACATTGTAAACCCTAATGCCAAACTGACATTGTAAACCCTAAGGCCAAACTGACATTGTAAACCCTAAGGCCAAACTGACATTGTAAACCCTAAGGCCAAACTGACATTGTAAACCCTAATGCCAAACTGACATTGTAAACCCTAATGCCAAACTGACATTGTAAACCCTAAGGCCAAACTGACATTGTAAACCCTAAGGCCAGAGTGACGTTGTAAACCCTAATGCCAAACTGACATTGTAAACCCTAATGCCAAACTGACATTGTAAACCCTAAGGCCAAACTGACATTGTAAACCATAATGCCAAACTGACATTGTAAACCCTAATGCCAAACTGACATTGTAAACCCTAATGCCAAACTGACGGAGTTAAATCTACAGGAGGGTATCTCTCCAGGAACAGAGTTGGAGTGAAAACCTACAGGAGGGTAGCTCTCCAGGAACAGGGTTGGAGTGAAAACCTACAGGAGGGTAGCTCTCCAGGAACAGGGTTGGAGTGAAAACCTACAGGAGGGTATCTCTCCAGGAACAGGGTTGGAGTGAAAACCTACAGGAGGGTATCTCTCCAGGAACAGGGTTGGAGTGAAAACCTACAGGAGGGTATCTCTCCAGGAACAGGGTTGGAGTGAAAACCTACAGGAGGGTATCTCTCCAGGAACAGAGTTGGAGACCCATGTTCTAGAGAGACTATGTGACTGAATTGAGTTAATTTGTTAGAGAATCTTCTGGGCCCCAAAAATCAGCCAATGGATTCTGGACAAACAAAACAAGACAGGATCCATCACACGGAAGTAACAGGGTTACATGGGAACTAACCCAGCCTGTTAATCCTACTGTAAACACCTCAAAACATTACTTCTCTCTACAGGGTCAATACCAGCCATCTCCTTCTCCCCACAGACCACATTCACTACAGCTAGACGCTAATACAGATAAGGTGTCTACCTCTCTCTACATTACATTTACATCACAGTTCTGGGGCTGGGGAGTTACGTCGTGGCCAAGGCATTAGGGTTACCTCCCTGCTCCTCACTGGTGGTGAGTGGCAACACATCAAGCAGTCAGAGATGCAATAGACAAGTTGTCCACTCACCCCCTCGGCATAAACAATGCTGTTAACATCTGACACCTGAGGAATGGGGTTGAAAACAAAACCTGATGAAAGGAAATCCATTTCCCCTCTATACCAGTTACAGCCCTCTCTCCATTCCACTCTGCTTCAATCTGTTCTTCCCTCCTCATGCTCACTCCTTCCCTCCTCATGCTCCCTCCCCCCTCCTCTCTCATACTCTATGCCTCTCTCCTCTCTCATGCTCCCTCCTCATGCTCCCCCCCCCTCCTCTCTCATACTCTATCCCTCTCTCCTCTCTCATGCTCCCTCCTCATGCTCCCTCCCCCCTCCTCTCTCATACTCTATCCCTCTCTCCTCTCTCATGCTCCCTCCCCATGCTCCCCCCCCTCCTCTCTCATACTCTATCCCTCTCTCCTCTCTCATGCTCCCTCCCCATGCCCCCCCCCTCCTCTCTCATTCTCTATCCCTCATGCTCCCTCCCCATGCTCCCTCCCTCCCTCCTCTCTCATGCTCCCTCCTTCCCTCCTCATGCTCCCTCCCTCCCTCCTCTCTCATACTCCCTCCCTCCTCTCTCATACTCCCTCCCTCCCTCCTCTCTCATGCTCCCTCCCTCCCTCCTCTCTCATGCTCCCTCCCCATGCTCCCTCCCTCCCTCCTCTCTCATGCTCCCTCCCTCCCTCCTCTCTCATGCTCCCTCCCTCCCCTCTCATACTCCCTCCCTCTAGTCTGTCCATAGAGAACAGGAAGGGTTGAGGTGTACTGAGAGGTAGTGATTTATTACTCTGACCCCTGTGTATGTGTCTCACCATAGGGAACAGGCCCAGGGAGTGGAAGCGTCGGGGTGTACTGAGAGGTAGTGATTTATTCCGGAGGTTCTTCAGCTCTTCCTGGGCCTCATGGAGCATCTCCATACACTCTGCATACTTATCCTCCAACTCCCTCAGCTAGACGAGGTGAGAGAGAGGTTAGAGTAGAGTAGAGTAGAGTAGAGTAGAGTAGAGAGAGAGGGGAGAGAGAGGGGAGAGAGAGGGGAGAGAGAGGGGAGAGAGAGGGGAGAGAGAGGGGAGAGAGAGGGGAGAGAGAGGGGAGAGAGAGGTTAGAGTAGAGTAGAGTAGAGTAGAGTAGAGGGAGAGGGGAGAGAGAGGGGAGAGAGAGGGGAGAGAGAGGGGAGAGAGAGGTTAGAGTAGAGTAGAGTAGAGTAGAGTAGAGTAGAGTAGAGAGAGAGGGGAGAGAGAGGGGAGAGAGAGGGGAGAGAGAGGTTAGAGTAGAGTAGAGTAGAGTAGAGTGAGAGGGGAGAGAGAGGGGAGAGAGAGGGGAGAGAGAGGGGAGAGAGAGGGGAGAGAGAGGTTAGAGTAGAGTAGAGTAGAGTAGAGTAGAGTAGAGGGGAGAGAGAGGGGAGAGAGAGGGGAGAGAGAGGGGAGAGAGAGGGGAGAGAGAGGTGAGAGAGAGGTTAGAGTAGAGTAGAGTAGAGTAGAGTAGAGTAGAGAGAGAGGGGAGAGAGAGGGGAGAGAGAGGGGAGAGAGAGGGGAGAGAGAGGGGAGAGAGAGGGGAGAGAGAGGTGAGAGAGAGGTTAGAGTAGAGTAGAGTAGAGTAGAGTAGAGTAGAGTAGAGTAGAGAGAGAGGGGAGAGAGAGGGGAGAGAGAGGGGAGAGAGAGGGGAGAGAGAGGGGAGAGAGAGGTTAGAGTAGAGTAGAGTAGAGTAGAGTAGAGTAGAAGAGAGAAAAAAGAAAGCGCAAGAGAAGAGGAGCAAGGAGATTATCAGAAAACTATATGGACAATATCACAATTGTTGTAAATAATGTAAATGATAATCATATGCTGTTGAAGCATCAGTGGGACACCAAACACTATTCTATTTAAATATGGTTAGAGATTGTATTGTATTGAATTATATAACCCAACTTCCACTAGACTCATTCCATGGAGGGCCGAGTGTCTGCATGTTTTCACTCCTCCCTTGTACTTGATTGATGAATTAGGGTCAGTAATTAGTAAGGAACTCCCCTCACCTGGTTGTCTAGGTCTGAATTGAAAGGAAACACCAAAAACCAGCAGACACTAGGCCCTCCATGGAATGAGTTTGACACCCCTGGCATAATGGAAAACATCCCTAGCGTGGTAATTGGGTCTCGTTAGGCAGTGCTTATTGTCCTCTTGGTAATTGATTAATGAGGCCTTACTGTACCTCAGCAGTGAGCTGGCGCTGGGCATCTTTGGCAGCCCCTAGATGCTGGGTGAGCTCTTGGTTTTCCACTGTATACTGTGGAACAGACGTGACTGTTAGTCCCTTAGGGCTATAAGCTCACACACATCATCATCGACACACTGACAACAGCTATAACAGACTAGTTGTGTTCCAGGTCGGCGTCTTTGCAGCTGTGCCTTTCTGAAGATGTCTATATTATGAATATGGTTCTACTTCTCCAGGCGTTGTGACATCAGAAGAATCTGCAGAGCGGGACTAAGAAAGGCGACCTGGAACGTGTCCATTGGCCTGGACCAGTCTGGGTCATTACTGGCCTGGCCACTCACAGACTTGGACTTCTTCTGCAGGTCTACGATCTGGGACAGGAGGTGTGTGATCTCCTCCTGCTGGCGAGACCCGTCGTCCGTCTTCCTCGCCAGCTCCTCCGCCAGGGTGGACATCTGGTGGTTGGCATCTCCTAGTGGGTACACGGGATGGGGCGAAATAAATGACATGAGCAATGAGCATCCACCATGAATCAGTGTTGTTGACCTCTCATAGACCTCCTCCATAGCAACACTTAAATGTAGCTCCAGTGATATATGATGTTAACGGCCTAGCTAGGTGTTAGTAATATCTCCACCTAGTTCTCCTCATATGGCTCTCACACATCCAGTCCTATCAGAAGTGTGAAGGGGAGTGAACAAGGGCAGAGGGAACATCCTTATTGGAATGAAACACTGCCCTGTTTTGCTTTCTCTCAGAGGGCCTAGGGGACAGAGGAGGTGAGACCTGAGCCGTGTGTGTGTGTGTGTGTGTGTGTGTATGTGTATGTTACTCACTCAGCTCTTTGACGACGTCGTTGACCAGCTGCTGCTCCTTCTCCTCGTACTCCTCTGTCTCCGTCTCCAGGTGACTGGCCTGGTGGGGGATGACAGGATGCAGCCACACATCATCATCATCATCACACAACAGGAGAGCTGGGTGTAAAGTACTGGCAGCAGTACTTATTCCAGTCCTATTATCACTGGTACCTCTGGTTTACTATGAAAATACTCAGTCCCCAAAGCAATGAAATTAATATCTGACCTCTCCTTCACAGTATGGTCAGCAGGACCATAGAACTACACACAGGGTTAGTTAGCGACATGACTTTACCTCTGATCTGAGAGAGATGTTCTCTGCCTCCAGGTCTTTGAGTTTCTTCTGCAGTGAGTCCAGGGGGAAGTATCTTGGCACCGACAGTGTGGAGTCATTGTGGCGGATGCTGTGTGGACGAGACACAGTGACCGGTCAGTAAGTGACAAGAGACATAGGCTTCGTCCCAAATGGCATCCTATTCCCTACGAAGTGAACTACTTTTGACCACCAGGGCCCGTAGTTCAACATGTTGTGCACTATGTTTGACCAGAGCCCTATGAGCCCTGGTAAAAGGTAGTGGACTACATAGGGACTAGGTTGTCATTTGGGACAGAGATTTGTAAAAACAGGGAATCATATCCACCAAAGGATAATTTTTTAATTTATTTCACCTTTATTTAACCAGGTAGGCTAGTTGAGAACAAGTTCTCATTTACAACTGCAACCTGGCCAAGATAAAGCAAAGCAGTGCGACAAAAACAACAGAGTTACACCTGGAATAAATAAACGTACAGTCAATAACACAATGGAAAATCTGTATACAGTGTGTGCATATTAAGTAAGGAGGTAAGGCAATAAATAGGCCATACTGGCAAAGTAATTACAATTTAGCAATTAACACGAGTGATAGATGTGCAAGTAGAAATACTTTTGTGCAAAAGAGCAGAAAAAAAAAGATACAAAAAAATATGGGGATGAGGTAAGTAGTTGGTTGGATGGGCTATTTACAGATGGGTCTATTTACAGATGGGCTATTTACAGATGGGCTGTGTACAGATGGGCTATTTACAGATGGGCTATTTACAGATGGGCTATTTACAGATGGGCTGTGTACAGATGGGCTGTGTACAGATGGGCTGTGTACAGATGGGCTGTGTACAGATGGGCTGTGTACAGATGGGCTGTGTACAGATGGGCTGTGTACAGATGGGCTGTGTACAGATGCAGCGATCAGTAAGCTGCTCTGACAGCTGATGTTTGAAGTTAGTGAGGGAGATAAGTCTCCAACTTCAGTGATTTTTGCAATTCGTTCCAGTCATTGGCAGCAGAGAACTGGAAGGAAAGGCGACCAAAGGAAGTGTTGGCTTTGGGGGTGACCAGTGAAATATACCTGCTGGAGTGCTTGCTACGGGTGGGTGTTGCTATGGTGACCAGTGAGCTGAGATAAGGCAGAGCTTTACCTAGCAAAGACTTATAGATGACCTGGAGCCAATGGGTTTGGTGACGAATATGTAGTGAGGGCCAGCCAACGAGAGCATACAGGTCGCAGTGGTGGGTAGTATATGGGGCTTTGGTGACAAAACGGATGGCACTGTGATAGACTGCATCCAATTTGCTGAGTAGAGTGTTGGAGGCTATTTTGTAAATGACATCGCCGAAGTCAAGGATCGGCAGGATAGTCAGTTTTACGAAGGTATGTTTGGCAGCATGAGTGAAGGATGCTTTGTTGCGAAAGAGGAAGCCGATTCTAGATTCAACTTTGGATTGGAGATTTTATTGTATCTTTATTTAACTAGGCAAGTCAGTTAAGAACAAATTCTTATTTTCAATGACGGCCTAGTGGACAACTATAAATACCTAGGTGTCTGGCTAGACTGTAAACTCTCCTTTCAGACTCATATTAAGCATCATTGGCCTGTTCAGGGGCAGAACGATTTGTACCTTGTCAGCTCGGGGATTTGAACTTGCAACCTTTCGGTTACTAGTCCAACACTCTAACCACTAGGCTACCCTGCGCCCCAATGATGCTTAATGATGCTTAATATGAGTCTGAAAGGAGAGTTTACAGTCTATCCAGACACCTAGGTATTTATAGTTGAACAGCATGCATTTAGTTTTACTAGTGTTTAAGAGCAGTTGGAGGCCACGGAAGGAGTGCTGTATGGCGTTGAAGCTCGTTTGGAGGGTTGTTAACACAGTGTCCAAAGAAAGGCCAGATGTATACAGAATGGTGTCGTCTGCGTAGAGGTGGATCAAAGAATCATCCACAGCAAGAGCGACATCATTGATATATACAGAGAAAAAAGTCGGCCTGAGAATTGAACCCTGTGGCACCCCCATAGAGACTGCCAGAGGGCCTTGAGATACCAAGGCTGTTGAGTCTGCTGATAAGAATACGGTGATTGACAGAGTCGAAAGCCTTGGCCAGGTCGATGAAGACGGCTGCACAGTACTGTCTTTTATCGATGGTGGTTATGATATCGTTTAGGACGATGAGTGTGGCTGAGGTGTGCCCCTGACCAGCACGGAAACCAGATTGCATAGTGGAGAAGGTACGGTGGGATTCGAGATGGTCGGTGATCTGTTTGTTCACTTGGCTTTCGAAGACTTTACAATGACTGGGCAGAGCTGGCAGAGGGGTTCAACACCATATACAGACCAGACTGGAACCTTCTGCATAATTTAGACAACAAGGATAGATGGAACAGTCAATCAATGTTTTACCACCAGTGTAACAGGACGCATGGTAGTGTCTGCCATCAAGACACTAGTGGGAATGCCACGGTCCTGGTTTTCACCCAACCGCTCTGTGTTTGAGGGGTAAGAGAAACAGGTCAGTTTGTCTGTATTTTCCCCCTGAGAGAACACAACAAACCAACCCAGCCTGCTGCCTGAGTGTCACAGTACCTCTGTCTGAGAGAACACAACAAACCAACCCAGCCTGCTGCCTCAGTCTGTCACACAGGGTCACAGTACCTCTGTCTGAGAGAACACAACAAACCAACCCCAGCCTGCTGCCTCAGTCTGTCACACAGGGTCACAGTACCTCTGTCTGAGAGAACACAACAAACCAACCCAGCCTGCTGCCTCAGTGTCACACAGGGTCACAGTACCTCTGTCTGAGAGAACACAACAAACCAACCCCAGCCTGCTGCCTCAGTGTCACACAGGGTCACAGTACCTCTGTCTGAGAGAACACAACAAACCAACCCAGCCTGCTGCCTCAGTGTCACAGTACCTCTGTCTGAGAGAACACAACAAACCAACCCAGCCTGCTGCCTCAGTGTCACACAGGGTCACAGTACCTCTGTCTGAGAGAACACAACAAACCAACCCAGCCTGCTGCCTCAGTGTCACACAGGGTCACAGTACCTCTGTCTGAGAGAACACAACAAACCAACCCAGCCTGCTGCCTCAGTGTCACAGTACCTCTGTCTGAGAGAACACAACAAACCAACCCAGCCTGCTGCCTCAGTGTCACACAGGGTCACAGTACCTCTGTCTGAGAGAACACAACAAACCAACCCCAGCCTGCTGCCTCAGTGTCACACAGGGTCACAGTACCTCTGTCTGAGAGAACACAACAAACCAACCCAGCCTGCTGCCTCAGTGTCACAGTACCTCTGTCTGAGAGAACACAACAAACCAACCCAGCCTGCTGCCTCAGTGTCACACAGGGTCACAGTACCTCTGTCTGAGAGAACACAACAAACCAACCCAGCCTGCTGCCTCAGTGTCACACAGGGTCACAGTACCTCTGTCTGAGAGAACACAACAAACCAACCCAGCCTGCTGCCTCAGTGTCACAGTACCTCTGTCTGAGAGAACACAACAAACCAACCCAGCCTGCTGCCTCAGTGTCACAGTACCTCTGTCTGAGAGAACACAACAAACCAACCCAGCCTGCTGCCTCAGTGTCACACAGGGTCACAGTACCTCTGTCTGAGAGAACACAACAAACCAACCCAGCCTGCTGCCTCAGTGTCACACAGGGTCACAGTACCTCTGTCTGAGAGAACACAACAAACCAACCCAGCCTGCTGCCTCAGTGTCACAGTACCTCTGTCTGAGAGAACACAACAAACCAACCCAGCCTGCTGCCTCAGTGTCACACAGGGTCACAGTACCTCTGTCTGAGAGAACACAACAAACCAACCCCAGCCTGCTGCCTCAGTGTCACACAGGGTCACAGTACCTCTGTCTGAGAGAACACAACAAACCAACCCAGCCTGCTGCCTCAGTGTCACAGTACCTCTGTCTGAGAGAACACAACAAACCAACCCAGCCTGCTGCCTCAGTGTCACACAGGGTCACAGTACCTCTGTCTGAGAGAACACAACAAACCAACCCAGCCTGCTGCCTCAGTGTCACACAGGGTCACAGTACCTCTGTCTGAGAGAACACAACAAACCAACCCAGCCTGCTGCCTCAGTGTCACAGTACCTCTGTCTGAGAGAACACAACAAACCAACCCAGCCTGCTGCCTCAGTGTCACACGGGGTCACAGTACCTCTGTCTGAGAGAACACAACAAACCAACCCAGCCTGCTGCCTCAGTGTCACACAGGGTCACAGTACCTCTGTCTGAGAGAAGATGGGGATTTTCTGGACAAACAAATCAAAGGCCTTTATTCATCTTAAAGAAAACAGCCTTGAAGCCGTCCTTAAGCAGGAGCCACAAAACATATCAAGTACCTGTCCTTTGGATGGACTTGTGGGACCAGTGAAATAAGAGCTTAAAGGCCCAGTGCAGCCAAAAACTAGACTTTCTGTGTTATATATACACATATCCACACTTTGAGGTTGGAATAATACTGTGAAAATGATGACAATGCCTTTTTAGTGTAAGAGCTGTTTGAGAAGACCACATGAAATGTCAGCCTGTTTTGGTGGGTTGAAGTTTTACATTTGTTAATAGAACAATACGAGAGTTCCAAACATCTCTCCCAAAAACAGCTCGTTTTCAGTCCCCCCTCCCCACTCAGACCACTCCCAGACAGTCCTAGCTAAATTCTTGCTTGAGAAATTGTTCTTTGCTAAGTAGCTATTTTTGTTAATTTTTACCATTTTAATTGAAAACAAAATTACAGTAAGGTACACAATTGTTACCCAGATGTGATTTGATATCGAAAATAAAAACAGCTGCATTGGCCCTTTAAGTTGAAAGGTTATATCATTGTAAAAGGAGAGTAGAAGTGGGAGGAACAAGAGAAGAGAGACCTTACGACAGACCATAGTGGCATAGTGGGGGTTTACTGACAACGGCAAAATTAAGGAGTTTTGCTTTAAGAGGAAAACATGGATGTGATGAGTGGAGGGGAACAGGTCCGGTTGCTGCCTTTAGCAGAACAACAACCATAGGAGTTGGCTATAAACCACAAACCGTTATCGGAACCAGGCTAATCTCACAGGTCGGGATGACAGATAGCAGACTCACGGGGTACAGGTGGACGAATCTCCTTCACTCTCCTCTGCTGCACTAGTGTAGAACTGGAGAAGCTCATCTTTCATAGACAGATCATGGCGCAGCTGAGAAACCTGCAGAGGGAGAGAGGGGGGCAGAGAGGATGAGAAGGGAGAGAGATGAGGGAGGGGGACAGAGAGGATGAGAAGGGAGAGAGATGAGAGAGGGAGACAGAGAGGGTGAGAAGGGAGAGAGATGAGAGAGGGAGACAGAGAGGATCAGAAGGGAGAGAGATGAGGGAGGGAGACAGAGAGGATGAGAAGGGAGAGAGATGAGAGAGGGAGACAGAGAGGGTGAGAAGGGAGAGGGGGACATAGAGGGTGAGAAATGGGGGAGAGAGATAAAATATCAACATTATGTCACATCTTCTCCTGGTTCTGAGAGAGAAAAGAGCACACGTACACACACTCCACACACACCTCCTCTCGAATGTGCTCCACTTGCTCCTCCAGGAATTCATTTCTCTCACTGAGGGTTTTGTTCTTCTTCAGCAGTGACTGGCCGATGCGGGCGGCGAGCTCCAAGTCCCGTTCTTTCTGCAGGGGAGACAGAGGGGCTGGTTAGAGGGGCTGAGCATCATGATCTAGGAATCAGGTCAAAGGGAGACAGTTGCTACTGTATGACAATGTTTGACTTGTCCTATGATGTGGTTAACTTGGCATGGCAGAGAGATGTCTGAACGGCAGATTTGACTATCCAAACAGACATTGTAAATGAATGTGCTCCAAGTGATAGACCAGGTTCTCTTACCTCTTCAAGCAGACGAGTAACAGCATCTATGTCACTGTACGTCTTAGTCATCTGGCCCACTCTTTCAGCACATAGAACTGTTGAGACAACAGAGAGGAGAAACACAGTTAACAGCTGTAGAGACAACAGAGAGGACAAACACAGTTAACAGCTGTAGAGACAACAGAGAGGACAAACACAGTTAACAGCTGTAGAGACAACAGAGAGGAGAAACACAGTTAACAGCTGTAGAGACAACAGAGAGGACAAACACAGTTAACAGCTGTAGAGACAACAGAGAGGAGAAACAGTTAACAGCTGTAGAGAGAGAACAGAGAGGACAAACACAGTTAACAGCTGTAGAGAGAGAACAGAGAGGAGAAACACAGTTAACAGCTGTAGAGATAACAGAGAGGACAAACACAGTTAACAGCTGTAGAGACAACAGAGAGGACAAACACAGTTAACAGCTGTAGAGACAACAGAGAGGACAAACACAGTTAACAGCTGTAGAGACAACAGAGAGGAGAAACACAGTTAACAGCTGTAGAGACAACAGAGAGGACAAACACAGTTAACAGCTGTAGAGACAACAGAGAGGACAAACACAGTTAACAGCTGTAGAGAGAACAGAGAGGAGAAACACAGTTAACAGCTGTAGAGACAACAGAGAGGACAAACACAGTTAACAGCTGTAGAGACAACAGAGAGGACAAACACAGTTAACAGCTGTAGAGACAACAGAGAGGAGAAACACAGTTAACAGCTGTAGAGAGAACAGAGAGGAGAAACACAGTTAACAGCTGTAGAGACAACAGAGAGGACAAACACAGTTAACAGCTGTAGAGACAACAGAGAGGACAAACACAGTTAACAGCTGTAGAGACAACAGAGAGGAGAAACACAGTTAACAGCTGTAGAGAGAACAGAGAGGAGAAACACAGTTAACAGCTGTAGAGACAACAGAGAGGACAAACACAGTTAACAGCTGTAGAGACAACAGAGAGGAGAAACACAGTTAACAGCTGTAGAGAGAACAGAGAAGAAGCACAGTTAACAGCTGTAGAGATAACAGAGAGGACAAACACAGTTAACAGCTAGGCCATATCTGAGTGCAGTTATGTACTGTATGTATGCCTGACTGATAAACAGCTGGGGCAGGGCAGACAGACGGATATTTGAAATAGCTGAGTTATCAGAGGGCCACCTACTGTACACATCACACAGCCCTGCCTGATGACCTCAGAGACCTTTAGCAAGTTGTTGTTATCAGGTAGACTGACACACTGGCCCTGTCTCAATACTGTTTCCTTGATTCCTCGTTTCCTTGTGTCCTCGCAACTCTTCCTCACCTCATAGCTTTCTCAAAACACCAGAGGAAATCCAGGAAAGGATTCGAGGAGAGGAAACGGGTTTGTAAGGTTTCCCTCTGAGGTTTTGGAAAAACGGAGAGACGACAGGAGAGGAGGGATCCAGGAAAGACTATTGAGACGGAGGAAGTGACAAGTGAGATGGTTTGGACTCTGACCTCACCTCAACCCCACCCCACCCCAGCTGAGCTGATAACAGCATGTTGCCAAGCTGCAGTGTCATTCTCTGTTAAAACAATGCTATGTTATTCCCAGCTGATGCACTGTCACTGCCTAAACATGACTAAATATATATAGCACTCAACCCTGAGCCTATTTCTACCCCCTTTTAGATCTGGTCTCATCGTTACAACTCCCCAACGGGCTCGGGGGGCAAAGGTCAAGTCATGTGTCCTCCAAAATATGACCTGCCAAACCGAGCTTCTTAACACCGTTCTGCTGAGTCCAGAAGCCAGCCGCACCAACGTGTCGGAGGAAACACCGTTCAACTGACGACCGTAGTCAGTCTGGCCCGCCACAAGGAGTCGCTAGAGCGCGATGAGCCAAGTAAAGCCCCCCCCCTCGCCAAATCCTCCCCTAACCCGGACGGCACTGAGCCAATTGCGCGCTGCCCTATGGGACTCACGATCACTGGCGGTTGTGATGCTGCCTAGGATCGAACCCGGGTCTGTAGTGATGCCTCTAGCACCACATTGCAATGACTTCGACAGCTTCGCCACTCGGGAGGCCTAAACTGCTTTTATATTTATTTATTTATATATATATATATATATATAGTCATAAATAAATAAAAACATTTCATCCATTTTAGATATAAAACAAAGAAGAACTTGGTAAAATAAAAAGCTAAACTGCATATTAAAATGACTGTTGAACTTCAACTGTCATCTAAAGGCATATTCTAATAAGAAACCTGGAACTTACTCCTGCCCTTTCCACTTCTCTCTCAATCTCTCCAGCCACAGTTTGTTATCTACTAATGAGCACGTCATAGCAGGTTCCCAAGACGCCAGAGGAAACACAAGGGTAGGAACAACATCCAACTTCAATGTGGTTACTCCTAACTAACCTTGTGGTTACTCCTAACTAACCTTGTGGTTACTCCTAACTAACCTTGTGGTTACTCCTAACTAACCTTGTGGTTACTCCTAACTAACCTTGTGGTTACTCCTAACTAACCTTGTGGTTACTCCTAACTAACCGTGTGGTTACTCCTAACTAACCGTGTGGTTACTCCTAACTAACCCTGTGGTTACTCCTAACTAACCCTGTGGTTACTCCTAACTAACCCTGTGGTTACTCCTAACTAACCCTGTGGTTACTCCTAACTAACCTTGTGGTTACTCCTAACTAACCTTGTGGTTACTCCTAACTAACCTTGTGGTTACTCCTAACTAACCTTGTGGTTACTCCTAACTAACCTTGTGGTTACTCCTAACTAACCCTGTGGTTACTCCTAACTAACCTTGTGGTTACTCCTAACTAACCCTGTGGTTACTCCTAACTAACCTTGTGGTTACTCCTAACTAACCTTGTGGTTACTCCTAACTAACCCTGTGGTTACTCCTAACTAACCTTGTGGTTACTCCTAACTAACCCTGTGGTTACTCCTAACTAACCCTGTGGTTACTCCTAACTAACCTTGTGGTTACTCCTAACTAACCTTGTGGTTACTCCTAACTAACTGTGTGGTTACTCCTAACTAACCTTGTGGTTACTCCTAACTAACCTTGTGGTTACTCCTAACTAACCTTGTGGTTACTCCTAACTAACCTTGTGGATGTTGACAAAAGGGAGACTTGTTTCTTCAGACAGCTCCTGTGTGTTCTTTCTTTGGGGTTAAAGGGATACTTTGGGATTTTGACAATGAGGCTATTTATCTAAAATAGGTGTCTATAGGGCAGCAAACACAGGCTGGTAGGGTATAGGTCAGGCCTGGTATAGTTCTAATTGTTGTAACCTCAGATAGGTGTCTATAGGGCAGCAAACACAGGCTGGTAGGGTATAGGTCAGGCCTGGTATAGTACTAATTGTTGTAATCTCAGATAGGTGTCTATAGGGCACCAAACACAGGCTGGTAGGGTATAGGTCAGGCCTGGTATAGTTCTAATTGTTGTAATCTCAGATAGGTGTCTATAGGGCACCAAACACAGGCTGGTAGGGTATAGGCCAGGCCTGGTATAGTTTGAATTGTTGTAATCTCAGATAGGTGTCTATAGGTCAGCAAACACAGGCTGGTAGGGTATAGGCCAGGCCTGGTATAGTTCTAATTGATGTAATCTCAGATAGGTGTCTATAGGGCACCAAACACAGGCTGGTAGGGTATAGGTCAGGCCTGGTATAGTTCTAATTGTTGTAATCTCAGATAGGTGTCTATAGGGCAGCAAACACAGGCTGGTAGGGTATAGGCCAGGCCTGGTATAGTTCTAATTGTTGTAATCTCAGATAGGTGTCTATAGGGCACCAAACACAGGCTGGTAGGATATAGGCCAGGCCTGGTATAGTTCTAATTGTTGTAATCTCAGATAGGTGTCTATAGGGCACCAAACACAGGCTGGTAGGGTATAGGCCAGGCCTGGTATAGTTCGAATTGTTGTAATCTCAGATAGGTGTCTATAGGTCAGCAAACACAGGCTGGTAGGGTATAGGCCAGGCCTGGTATAGTTCTAATTGTTGTAATCTCAGATAGGTGTCTATAGGGCACCAAACACAGGCTGGTAGGGTATAGGTCAGGCCTGGTATAGTTCTAATTGTTGTAATCTCAGATAGGTGTCTATAGGGCAGCAAACACAGGCTGGTAGGGTATAGGCCAGGCCTGGTATAGTTCTAATTGTTGTAATCTCAGATAGGTGTCTATAGGTCAGCAAACACAGGCTGGTAGGGTATAGGTCAGGCCTGGTATAGTTCTAATTGTTGTAATCTCAGATAGGTGTCCGTAGGGCAGCAAACACAGGCTGGTAGGGTATAGGTCAGGCCTGGTATAGTTCTAATTGTTGTAATCTCAGATAGGTGTCTATAGGGCACCAAACACAGGCTGGTAGGGTATAGGTCAGGCCTGGTATAGTTCTAATTGTTGTAATCTCAGATAGGTGTCCGTAGGGCACCAAACACAGGCTGGTAGGGTATAGGCCAGGCCTGGTATAGTTCTAATTGTTGTAATCTCAGATAGGTGTCCGTAGGGCACCAAACACAGGCTGGTAGGGTATAGGCCAGGCCTGGTATAGTTCTAATTGTTGTAATCTCAGATAGGTGTCTATAGGGCACCAAACACAGGCTGGTAGGGTATAGGTCAGGCCTGGTATAGTTCTAATTGTTGTAATCTCAGATAGGTGTCTATAGGGCAGCAAACACAGGCTGTTAGGGTATAGGCCAGGCCTGGTATAGTTCTAATTGTTGTAATCTCAGATAGGTGTCTATAGGTCAGCAAACACAGGCTGGTAGGGTATAGGTCAGGCCTGGTATAGTTCTAATTGTTGTAATCTCAGATAGGTGTCTGTAGGGCAGCGCAAACAGGCTGGTAGGGTATAGGCCAGGCCTGGTATAGTTCTAATTGTTGTAATCTCAGATAGGTGTCCGTAGGGCAGCAAACACAGGCTGGTAGGGTATAGGTCAGGCCTGGTATAGTTCTAATTGTTGTAATCTCAGATAGGTGTCTATAGGGCACCAAACACAGGCTGGTAGGGTATAGGTCAGGCCTGGTATAGTTCTAATTGTTGTAATCTCAGATAGGTGTCCGTAGGGCACCAAACACAGGCTGGTAGGGTATAGGCCAGGCCTGGTATAGTTCTAATTGTTGTAATCTCAGATAGGTGTCCGTAGGGCACCAAACACAGGCTGGTAGGGTATAGGCCAGGCCTGGTATAGTTCTAATTGTTGTAATCTCAGATAGGTGTCCGTAGGGCAGCAAACACAGGCTGGTAGGGTATAGGCCAGGCCTGGTATAGTTCTAATTGTTGTAATCTCAGATAGGTGTCTGTAGGGCAGCAAACACAGGCTGGTAGGGTATAGGCCAGGCCTGGTATAGTTCTAATTGTTGTAATCTCAGATAGGTGTCTATAGGTCAGCAAACACAGGCTGGTAGGGTATAGGCCAGGCCTGGTATAGTTCTAATTGTTGTAATCTCAGATAGGTGTCTGTAGGGCAGCAAACACAGGCTGGTAGGGTATAGGCCAGGCCTGGTATAGTTCTAATTGTTGTAATCTCAGATAGGTGTCCGTAGGGCAGCAAACACAGGCTGGTAGGGTATAGGCCAGGCCTGGTATAGTTCTAATTGTTGTAATCTCAGATAGGTGTCTGTAGGGCACCAAACACAGGCTGGTAGGGTATAGGCCAGGCCTGGTATAGTTCTAATTGTTGTAATCTCAGATAGGTGTCTGTAGGGCAGCGCAAACAGGCTGGTAGGGTATAGGCCAGGCCTGGTATAGTTCTAATTGTTGTAATCTCAGATAGGTGTCTATAGGTCAGCAAACACAGGCTGGTAGGGTATAGGCCAGGCCTGGTATAGTTCTAATTGTTGTAATCTCAGATAGGTGTCTGTAGGGCACCAAACACAGGCTGGTAGGGTATAGGCCAGGCCTGGTATAGTTCTAATTGTTGTAATCTCAGATAGGTGTCTATAGGGCACCAAACACAGGCTGGTAGGGTATAGGCCAGGCCTGGTATAGTTCTAATTGTTGTAATCTCAGATAGGTGTCTATAGGGCACCAAACACAGGCTGGTAGGGTATAGGCCAGGCCTGGTATAGTTCTAATTGTTGTAATCTCAGATAGGTGTCTATAGGTCAGCAAACACAGGCTGGTAGGGTATAGGCCAGGCCTGGTATAGTTCTAATTGTTGTAATCTCAGATAGGTGTCTGTAGGGCACCAAACACAGGCTGGTAGGATATAGGCCAGGCCTGGTATAGTTCTAATTGTTGTAATCTCAGATAGGTGTCCGTAGGGCACCAAACACAGGCTGGTAGGGTATAGGCCAGGCCTGGTATAGTTCTAATTGTTGTAATCTCAGATAGGTGTCCGTAGGGCAGCAAACACAGGCTGGTAGGGTATAGGCCAGGCCTGGTATAGTTCTAATTGTTGTAATCTCAGATAGGTGTCTGTAGGGCAGCAAACACAGGCTGGTAGGGTATAGGCCAGGCCTGGTATAGTTCTAATTGTTGTAATCTCAGATAGGTGTCTATAGGTCAGCAAACACAGGCTGGTAGGGTATAGGCCAGGCCTGGTATAGTTCTAATTGTTGTAATCTCAGATAGGTGTCTGTAGGGCAGCAAACACAGGCTGGTAGGGTATAGGCCAGGCCTGGTATAGTTCTAATTGTTGTAATCTCAGATAGGTGTCCGTAGGGCAGCAAACACAGGCTGGTAGGGTATAGGCCAGGCCTGGTATAGTTCTAATTGTTGTAATCTCAGATAGGTGTCTGTAGGGCACCAAACACAGGCTGGTAGGGTATAGGCCAGGCCTGGTATAGTTCTAATTGTTGTAATCTCAGATAGGTGTCTGTAGGGCAGCGCAAACAGGCTGGTAGGGTATAGGCCAGGCCTGGTATAGTTCTAATTGTTGTAATCTCAGATAGGTGTCTATAGGTCAGCAAACACAGGCTGGTAGGGTATAGGCCAGGCCTGGTATAGTTCTAATTGTTGTAATCTCAGATAGGTGTCTGTAGGGCACCAAACACAGGCTGGTAGGGTATAGGCCAGGCCTGGTATAGTTCTAATTGTTGTAATCTCAGATAGGTGTCTATAGGTCAGCAAACACAGGCTGGTAGGGTATAGGCCAGGCCTGGTATAGTTCTAATTGTTGTAATCTCAGATAGGTGTCTGTAGGGCACCAAACACAGGCTGGTAGGATATAGGCCAGGCCTGGTATAGTTCTAATTGTTGTAATCTCAGATAGGTGTCCGTAGGGCAGTAAACACAGGCTTTGAACTCCATTGGTGGAAACAAATGTAAATGAGGAGTTAGATGCAAAGTCCATATTGACATACATGTGCAGCATCACAGTGAGCAGTCATGACAGTGAATGGCCTGTACAGTATAAGGGTTGTTGGCTGATAAAAACAACTTCATGTAGAGTTATTTACTCTGTGACAGGAGCATTTAAACTGAAAGCCAGACATGTGCTCTGTAATGTAACTTTCCATCCTCAGCACTGAAAAATGAATATTGTAATATCCCAATGAGCACAACAAAAGAACAAATAACCAGGGTGTGGTGTCAACATTATGAGGTGGACCTCAACCATGGAGACAACCAGAGACTAATCAACAGCACACACATAGTATAGATCTGGAATGTGATAGAAGAGATAAACATCTAGCGGCACGCCACACATCAGCACGCACCAAGGCCACATGTTACTGGGTAGGGTAGAGGAGACAGCTGCTATAGTTACTGGGTAGGGTATAGGAGACAGCTGCTACAGTTACTGGGTAGGGTATAGGAGACAGCTGCTACAGTTACTGGGTAGGGTATAGGTAGACAGCTGCTATAGCTACTGGGTAGGGTATAGGTAGACAGCTGCTATAGTTACTGGGTAGGGTATAGGAGACAGCTGCTGTAGTTACTGGGTAGGGTATAGGAGACAGCTGCTATAGTTACTGGGTAGGGTATAGGAGACAGCTGCTACAGTTACTGGGTAGGGTATAGGTAGACAGCTGCTATAGTTACTGGGTAGGGTATAGGAAACAGCTGCTACAGTTACTGGGTAGGGTATAGGAGACAGCTGCTGTAGTTACTGGGTAGGATATAGGAGACAGCTGCTATAGTTACTGGGTAGGGTATAGGACACAGCTGCTATAGTTACTGGGTAGGGTATAGGAGACAGCTGCTATAGTTACTGGGTAGGGTATAGGAGACAGCTGCTATAGTTACTGGGTAGGGTATAGGAGACAGCTGCTATAGTTACTGGGTAGGGTATAGGAGACAGCTGCTATAGTTACTGGGTAGGGTATAGGATACAGCTGCTATAGTTACTGGGTAGGGTATAGGAGACAGCTGCTATAGTTACTGGGTAGGGTATAGGAGACAGCTGCTATAGTTACTGGGTAGGGTATAGGAGACAGCTGCTATAGTTACTGGGTAGGGTATAGGAGATAGCTGCTATAGTTACTGGGTAGGGTATAGGAGACAGCTGCTATAGTTACTGGGTAGGGTATAGGTAGACAGCTGCTATAGTTACTGGGTAGGGTATAGGAGACAGTTGCTATAGTTACTGGGTAGGGTATAGGAGACAGCTTCTCTCTGCTCCCACGGTGATACTGCTCATGTTAAATAACACCAATTAACAGCAGTAGTATACATCAGAAGTCTGATGACCTGCCTGTTCTGTTGATGCTATCAGAAGTCTGATGACCTGCCTGTTCTGTTGATGCTATCAGAAGTCTGATGACCTGCCTGTTCTGTTGATGCTCTCAGAAGTCTGATGACCTGCCTGTTCTGTTGATACTATCAGAAGGGAGAATTCCATGTTTACTCTGAATACAAACAACATACTAAAAGTACTCACTGGTTATCCTGGTATAATACAAATTCACATGACCTACAGCACTGAAAACCTTTGACAAATATTTAAAACCAATCAGGGTAGTACAAACGGAGCAGGAGCCACACACAGGGAGCAGGAGCCACACACAGGGAGCAGGAGCCACACACAGGGAGCAGGAGCCACACACAGGGAGCAGGAGAGACACAGCAGTCTAACAATGTGGTTCAAAACCACTATGTGAATGAGAGGACCAGCAAAGCTCCCATAACTCCAGTTAGTATACCTTCTTGCAGAGTATGCTGCTCTTCATCCTCCTCCCTCTCCTCCTCCTCCTCCTCTCCATCACAGTGGTCAGGTGAACAGACATACTCCAAGCTGTCCTCTGGGGTGCTGTGACAGAGCAGTGACATGCTAACACCAACACTAGGCTAGTGGGGCCCAGCAGAGCCCAGCTGCCTCAAGTCCAAAGCCATGTCTAAGTGTGTGTGTGTGTGTGTGTGTGTGAGACAGTCCGTCTCAGTCAGCGAGAGAGTGTGTGTGTCTAAGTCAGTGTGTGTGTGTTTGTGTGAGGACAGCAAGGCACGTCTGTCCCCCAGTCACAGACACTCCCTCCTCCTGCTCTCTCTCCCTCTATTGTCCATGACTAGAAGACAGCCCACTGTGGAACCGGAGCAGGGGAGTGGCACTGAACTATTCTCAGACTGACAGGACTTTGAATGTTTAGATTAGAGCATGGAGTCAATTCAAAATGTCAGCTATGTGACAAGGACTAATATAACCATATAATAAGTTATAGTTTTATCCCTATCAAGTTTAAATGTGTCTATTTGCTCACCCCCCTTTTCAAGCGTTGAAATGGTATGTTCCACCAGACTCTCCATGGAAACAGTGCAAGGCGGAGCACACCATAAGACACATACACCTGTTGTCAGGGTGGGGCCCCAGCCTGCCTCACCACAGTCAAATCCACAGGTGACTCAATTTGCAGATGCCTACTTATTCAAAGCAGAAGCTACATACGGAGAGCCAAATAAATAGACCAGGAACCATTAGGAAATACAGAGCTTGATGAAATAGCATACAGGAAGAACAGTGTATACTGAACAAAAATATAAATGCAACAGTTCATATAAGGTAAATCAGTCAATTTAAATAAATAAATGAGGCCCTAATCTATGGATTTCACCTGACTGGGAACACCGATAAGCATCTGTTGGTCACAGATCAAGTAAATGATGCTAGTTTAGCATGTGGAAATAAAGAAACCATCTAGTTTCTAAACCAGTATGGGTCATTCCACCCTATAGAAAATAACATGACACTCAATGTTACACATTAGACCACAAATAATACGGACCACAATTCTAATCAAATCGACACACACTGGCTTTATCAAACTAGTCACATTGAGAGCAATGCAACAGTAAACAAATCTTCAACATTCCAGTGACACATGTAAACGGCTAGACAAACTATTATGGATGTGAAAGCCAGTTAACTTGTGACAAAAACATTGTTATTCCCATAACGGCTGATAAAAACATTGTTATTCCCATAACGGCTGATAAAAACATTGTTATTCCCATAACGGCTGATAAAAACATTGTTATTCCCATAACGGCTGATAAAACCAGTTATTCCCATAACGGCTGATAAAAACATTGTTATTCCCATAACGGCTGATAAAACCATTGTTATTCCCATAACGGCTGATAAAACCATTGTTATTCCCATAACGGCTGATAAAAACATTGTTATTCCCATAACGGCTGATAAAAACATTGTTATTCCCATAACGGCTGATAAAAACATTGTTATTCCCATAACGGCTGATAAAAACATTGTTATTCCCATAACGACTGATAAAAACATTGTTATTCCCATAACGGCTGATAAAAACATTGTTATTCCCATAACGGCTGATAAAACCATTGTTATTCCCATAACGGCTGATAAAACCATTGTTATTCCCATAACGGCTGATAAAACCATTGTTATTCCCATAACGGCTGATAAAACCATTGTTATTCCCATAACGGCTGATAAAACCAGTTATTCCCATAACGGCTGATAAAAACATTGTTATTCCCATAACGGCTGATAAAAACATTGTTATTCCCATAACGGCTGATAAAAACATTGTTATTCCCATAACGGCTGATAAAAACATTGTTATTCCCATAACGGCTGATAAAAACATTGTTATTCCCATAACGACTGATAAAAACATTGTTATTCCCATGACAGCTGATAAAAACATTGTTATTCCCATAACAGCTGATAAAAACGGTTGACAAAAAACAACCGTGATCCCATACATAGAACCTAGAACACAATCACCAAATATTTCACATAACTCTCCAATTAAACATGTTTCCTTCAATTATCCCATGTCCAAATCATTTTCATTCATCTCATTTATACTGAATGCAACCACACATTCCTATTGAAACAATACAGTATCCACAATAGCTTGTGGCTAACCCCCCAAAACAACCCCCACCTCAGCCTCCCTGTCTGCCTCAGAGGCCCTTTTTGTGTGCACTGATAAAGTTCCCAGCATGGAGAGACTGGAGGAGGACAGCCCCTCTCACCTCCCTCCAACCCCCCCCCCCCCCAGGCCAATAGAACTGTAGGCCCTGGGCTTTGTGAGCAGGGTGGAGATGTAGGGGGGTGGAGGAGAGGGAGGAGGACAGCCCCTCTCACCTCCCTCCAACTCCCCCCCCCCCCCAGGCCAATAGAACTGTAGGCCCTGGGCTTTGTGAGCAGGGTGGAGATGTAGGGGGGTGGAGGAGAGGGAGGAGGACAGCCCCTCTCACCTCCCTCCAACTCCCCCCCCCCCCCCCCCCCCCCCCCAGGCCAATAGAACTGTAGGCTCTGGGCTTTGTGAGCAGGATGGAGATGGAGGGGGGTAGCGGAGAGGGAGGAGGACAGCCCCTCTCACCTCCCTCCAACTCCCCCTCCCAGGCCAATAGAATTGTGGGCCCTGGGCTTTGTGAGCAGGGTGGAGATGGAGGGGGGTAGCGGAGAGGGAGGAGGAGAGGGGTACTGTAGGAAGAGGGGAGGCTGGCAGAGTTTGGCTGGCAGCCGTCCCTCCCCGCTCCAGTGGGGAGATGTACATACATGGTCCATGCCCTCCTCACTGCTGAAGTGATCAATATTCTGAGCATCACCCAGGGCTGTGTCCCTGCCAGACTCCCAGCCATGTGATCATGGAGCTAGGCCCATCCAGGCAGCTCTGAGCCTGGCCAGGCTGTCCCTGGCCTTCTGGAGCCCTCGTCTGGCTTTAGCCCACTGAGCCACCAGTCTCCACAGCACAGCCTCCCCTCCAAACCTTCCATGTACTGTCTGCTTCATTATGAGCCCCAGTCTCCACAGCACAGCCTCCCCTCCAAACCTTCCATGTACTGTCTGCTTCATTATGAGCCCCAGTCTCCACAGCACAGCCTCCCCTCCAAACCTTCCCCTGCTTCCATGTATTGTCTGCTTCATTATGAGCCCCAGTCTCCACAACACAGCCTCCCCTCCAAACCTTCCATGTACTGTCTGCTTCATTATGAGCCCCCGTCTCCACAGCACAGCCTCCCCTCCAAACCTTCCATGTACTGTCTGCTTCATTATGAGCCCCAGTCTCCACAGCACACAGCCTCCCCTCCAAACCTTCCCCTGCTTCCATGTACTGTCTGCTTCATTATGAGCCCCCGTCTCCACAGCACAGCCTCCCCTCCAAACCTTCCATGTACTGTCTGCTTCATTATGAGCCCCAGTCTCCACAGCATAGCCTCCCCTCCAAACCTTCCATGTACTGTCTGCTTCATTATGAGCCCCAGTCTCCACAGCACAGCCTCCCCTCCAAACATTCCATGTACTGTCTGCTTCATTATGAGCCCCAGTCTCCACAGCACAGCCTCCCCTCCAAACCTTCCATGTACTGTCTGTTTTATTATGAGCCCCAGTCTCCACAGCACAGCCTCCCCTCCAAACCTTCCATGTACTGTCTGCTTCATTATGAGCCCTCGTCTCCACAGCACAGCCTCCCCTCCAAACCTTCCCCTGCTTCCATGTACTGTCTGCTTCATTATGAGCCCCAGTCTCCACAGCACAGCCTCCCCTCCCAACCTTCCCCTGCTTCCATGTACTGTCTGCTTCATTATGAGCCCCCGTCTCCACAGCATAGCCTCCCCTCCAAACCTTCCATGTACTGTCTGCTTCATTATGAGCCCTCGTCTCCACAGCACAGCCTCCCCTCCAAACCTTCCATGTACTGTCTGCTTCATTATGAGCCCCAGTCAGCTCTGCTAGCGGTGGTTTAGCGTGATGATGAACGACAGGAAGGTTGGCTACATAAAGTCTCTGGGACCAGGCTAGTGGCTAGGCCATTACTGGCTGACTGTCCAATCATGTTGCTGGACGAGATCTCTAGAGACGTGTGGATAGTTGGAAATAGATATCCACAGTACAGCACTGCAGAGTGTTTATCAACCATATGAATATAAAACCATGTCATTTAGACTTGTCCTAACTGTTGGAGTAGACCGGTAGTAGGGGAGGTGGACATTAAAATGTCAAGAGGCCCTCGCAATACAATCTACTGTAGTAAATGAGTCCTCAAACATCATATATAACATCATATATAAACAGCATTACCAAAGAGATCCAACAGAACAGGCCTCTTCTCATAATATATGACCATCATCTATGGAAACATCTTCAGCCAAGGGTATAGGCCGCTGTTCTATATATAGAGCCACTGATCATGTTGGATGGCTCATTGAAAGAGTCAGGGGATACAGGGATAGCTGTAGTCTGCTTGGTGAAGCTGCTGTAAAACATTTCCATATTATATTGCTGTGTGATGCTATGTGCTGCTAGTGTACAGGACTCGGATCTATTAGGTCTGTTATTCTGACTGTACAGGACCCAGATCTATAGGACTGTACAGGACTCAGATCTATAGGACTGTTAGTCCGACTGTACAGCTCTATATGACTGTTAGTCCGACTGTACAGCTCTATAGGACTGTTAGTCCGACTGTACAGATCTATAGGACTGTTAGTCCGACTGTACATATCTATAGGACTGTTAGTCCGACTGTACATATCTATAGGACTGTTAGTCCGACTGTACATATCTATAGGACTGTTAGTCCGACTGTACAGATCTATAGGACTGTTAGTCCGACTGTACAGATCTATAGGACTGTTAGTCCGACTGTACAGATCTATAGGACTGTTAGTCCGACTGTACAGATCTATAGGACTGTTAGTCCGACTGTACAGATCTATAGGACTGTTAGTCCGACTGTACAGATCTATAGGACTGTTAGTCCGACTGTACAGATCTAGAGGACTGTTAGTCCGACTGTACAGATCTAGAGGACTGTTAGTCCGACTGTACAGATCTAGAGGACTGTTAGTCCGACTGTCCAGATCTAGAGGACTGTTAGTCCGACTGTACAGATCTATAGGACTGTTAGTCCGACTGTACAGATCTATAGGACTGTTAGTCCGACTGTACAGATCTAGAGGACTGTTAGTCCGACTGTACAGATCTATAGGACTGTTAGTCCGACTGTACAGCTCTATAGGACTGTTAGTCTGACTGTACAGCTCTATAGGATTGTTAGTCTGACTGTACAGCTCTATAGGACTGTTAGTCTGACTGTACAGCTCTATAGGACTGTTAGTCTGACTGTACAGCTCTATAGGACTGTTAGTCCGACTGTACATATCTATAGGACTGTTAGTCCGACTGTACAGATCTATAGGACTGTTAGTCTGACTGTACAGATCTATAGAACTGCTATACATCCCAGTACTCCCAGTCACATACACACACAATGGCAGGGCAATACTAAAGCTCCATGGGTAGTCCGTGCGCTCTATGAAAAACCACCTTGTCATTCCCCTTCATTGCTACATTTACATAGCAGCCTTGTTTTGTGGTGCCACAGTTTCTGTTGCTCCTAATTCACCCTGGTTACAATCAACAGAAGCTGATATCACATCCAACACAACAAAATGATAGTAAGAGAATTAGCTACAGCCTCGTCCTACAGCCATGGCCTCCTTGGCTGAGGTAAACTTAGTTAAATGCACCTGTTATCAGACGGACCAGAGCAAAGTGAAGCAACACAGCAGCCCCTGGCTCAGTGGTTCCAGCATCATGTGACTGACGCAATACATACTGGAGCGAAGAGAGAGACCGGCAGATTTATACAGTCAATGGTATTTAACCACCCTACCAGCAAAATCATCCCCTCTAGCCCTCTTCCCTGTCCCTCTCCCTCCCCCTTACCCACATATAGCCCCGTTAACAACACAGTTAGATAACAGCTAGATGGAGAACCGTCCCCATCAGGCTTACCATCTGTGCATTCCTCATAGTACCAGTCTAGCTCATAGTAATCCGCCTCCACAAATTTCTGCATACTCAGTCCCCTTCAGCTGAGAGGAGCACCACCATCTTCTCCTGTCCTGCTGCGGAGGTCACGAGAACACCTGCCCATCCTTTCATTACATACTCTGAGTTCTCTAGGAGTTTACCATGACGAGGAGACCACGTGGAACAGCACATTTTATCACTGGTACCAGAGTGGAAGGATGGGATGGAGAGGAGGAGAGGAAAGAGAGAAAGATATTTCCCAAAAAGCAACGCAGCCCAAAACACAGTTATGCAGCAGGGGTGTGTTGCTGCCTGGTGGTGAGTCAAGGTTGTATCACAGATGAGGGAGGGGCCTGGGGGAGGGCCACGAGCCAATGAGGAAGGGAAATGTCAGAGGCATGCTCCTCCCTCTGAACTGTTTCGTCAATAGCAACCTGCTTTCGTCCCTCCTCTCTCTCCTTGGCCCACCCTCCCCTTCTCCCAACAGTACATCCTTCTGTGAGGTTGCCATGGAGACTGGCTCCCTACTCCAGCACTGAGTAGTATCTGAATGCAGGCTAGTGTTGCTACTGCTGCTGCCTCGGTGACCAGCTCTCTGTTCATATCTGCCTGGTCTGGTACAACACCTCTACTACAGGGCAGGGAGTTCACCTTGCTGAATAATATTAAGAAATCATTCAATAGGTTTATAGTGGGGAATATAGTTCTCTCTCCCACACTGATTTACAGCAGGATAATATCTGATGCTTCTACTTCTTTAATAGCATGTCCCTTTGATAAAGAGCACACTGACTCATTCTAACACCACTTCACAGTCAGACAATAAAAAGGTCAGATGTCATTTAATAGACAGCCATTAATCAAACAATGAGGATGATTATTTCAGCGACTATAGAAACACTTCATCAACCTGCCTGCTGACTGAGTCAACGGTGTATAATGCCATCAGTATTGCATCATATGGAGTGTAATGTGTTTGTGGTAGAAGATGCATCAGAGTAGGAGTGGCCTATCAGGGATCAGCTGACTAGCCAGATGACCAATGAACCACCCTGCTGCCTGTCCTCCTTGTGACATCACAATCACAGGTGACAAGACCGGAAATGACAAAACCAGATTGGTGATATAAATCTCTACAGCCTAGTTGTGAATTTAATCAAGGAGTAGAGTACAATATCTAAAACCATCTATCAAAGAATATCAGTTTGGGAACAAAGGTTTGTATTACGCTGCATGAATGTGACAACAAAGTGGTCTTGTCTTGTGAGAACACTGGAGTCTATTCTCACGTCAGTATCAGTAACTATTTGAACCAACGCTGCAGGACTGTCATTGTAGTCTACATCTGCCACAACGTAATCAGAGTATTAAAGTACCACAGCATCTGTTATTAAAGCATCCTACAGTGCCGTCTTTCAGACAACAGTACAGATACTGTATCAACACATATCTGCTGATTGATGCTGTTAAACTTCCTGAGCTCTACAGTATGACCTACATTCACAACAGTACAGATACTGTATCAACACCAACACATATCTGCTGATTGATGCTGTTAAACTTCCTGAGCTCTACAGTATGACCTACATTCACAACAGTACAGATACTGTATCAACACATATCTGCTGATTAATGCTGTTAAACTTCCTGAGCTCTACAGTATGACCTACATTCACAACAGTACAGATACTGTATCAACACATATGTGCTGATTGATGCTGTTAAACTTCCTGAGCTCTACAGTATGACCTACATTCACAACAGAACAGATACTGTATCAACACATATGTGCTGATTAATGCTGTTAAACTTCCTGAGCTCTACAGTATGACCTACATTCACAACAGTACAGATACTGTATCAACACCAACACATATCTGCTGATTGATGCTGTTAAACTTCCTGAGCTCTACAGTATGACCTACATTCACAACAGTACAGATACTGTATCAACACCAACACATATCTGCTGATTGATGCTGTTAAACTTCCTGAGCTCTACAGTATGACCTACATTCACAACAGTACAGATACTGTATCAACACATATCTGCTGATTGATGCTGTTAAACTTCCTGAGCTCTACAGTATGACCTACATTCACAACAGTATAGATACTGTATCAACACCAACACATATCTGCTGATTGATGCTGTTAAACTTCCTGAGCTCTACAGTATGACCTACATTCACAACAGTACAGATACTGTATCAACACCAACACATATCTGCTGATTGATGCTGTTAAACTTCCTGAGCTCTACAGTATGACCTACATTCACAACAGTATAGATACTGTATCAACACCAACACATATCTGCTGATTGATGCTGTTAAACTTCCTGAGCTCTACAGTATGACCTACATTCACAACAGTACAGATACTGTATCAACACATATCTGCTGATTGATGCTGTTAAACTTCCTGAGCTCTACAGTATGACCTACATTCACAACAGAACAGATACTGTATCAACACATATCTGCTGATTGATGCTGTTAAACTTCCTGAGCTCTACAGTATGACCTACATTCACAACAGAACAGATACTGTATCAACACATATCTGCTGATTGATGCTGTTAAACTTCCTGAGTTCTACAGTATGACCTACATTCACAACAGTACAGATACTGTATCAACACATATCTGCTGATTGATGCTGTTAAACTTCCTGAGTTCTACAGTATGACCTACATTCACAACAGTACAGATACTGTATCAACACATATCTGCTGATTGATGCTGTTAAACTTCCTGAGCTCTACAGTATGACCTACATTCACAACATTACAGATACTGTATCAACACCAACACATATCTGCTGATTGATGCTGTTAAACTTCCTGAGCTCTACAGTATGACCTACATTCACAACAGTACAGATACTGTATCAACACATATCTGCTGATTGATGCTGTTAAACTTCCTGAGCTCTACAGTATGACCTACATTCACAACAGTACAGATACTGTATCAACACATATCTGCTGATTGATGCTGTTAAACTTCCTGAGCTCTACAGTATGACCTACATTCACAACAGTACAGATACTGTATCAACACATATCTCCTGATTGATGCTGTTAAACTTCCTGAGCTCTACAGTATGACCTACATTCACAACAGTACAGATACTGTATCAACACATATGTGCTGATTGATGCTGTTAAACTTCCTGAGCTCTACAGTATGACCTACATTCACAACAGAAGGCCGCTGACAACCAGTTGACATAAAGGTCATACACAAGGACTGATCAGATCAGATCCTGAGTGGCAGAGGGGTCTAAGGCACTGGTATCGCAGTGCTAGAGGCGTCACTACAGACCCGGGTTCAATCCCGGGCTGTATCACAACCACCGCACAATTGGCCTAGCGTCGTCCGGGTTAGGGGAGGGTTTGGCCGGGGTAGGCCGTCATTGTAAATAACAATTTGTTCTTAACTGACTTGCCTGGTTAAATAAAGATAGAAAAAACAAGAAGAAGCCAGAGTTATCACACGCACACAGCCTTGTGTCTGTCCAGCCTCATGTCTGGTTGAGACACAGACAGACGTTAGGACAGACGTCTCCCACTGAGCTGATAGGACCAGCAGCCGAGCAGACTGGCACGTGGCGCTTCACCCACGGCCCAGCGGGTATGTTTGCTGTGTGAACCGGGCCCAGCTGTCTGTCGCTGACCCATATGGGCTCAGGACCATATTAAAATGACTGTCTCTACCTTTCATTCCCTTTGTCTCAACCTCTGTCTGTCTCTCTGTGTTTGTATCGCTCTGTCTGTCTGCCTGTATTTATCTCAGACTTCCTCAGTCTCATTACGGCACCAGAATCTCAGCTGTTAGTCTTCCACCCACATCACCCTCATTTTTTAAATCCTTGATATCGGCTCTAACCTGCACCATTTCCAAAAATACACTGTAATATGAGCTCAATACAATGATTAATGTCAAGGTTAAAGCGATGAACCAGTTGAATATGAAATGTGTACCAGTGTACAACAGATCACATAAAAGGAAGAATAGAAAGAGAAGTAACCAGCAGAGGGAGTGTGGAAGCCTTCGCCCCCTTGTCTGAATCATCTTTAAAAAACAACTAAATACAAATGCTGCTCTTACGGAAATACTTCAGAGTCTCCTCAATCTGCTCCACGGTGAGGTCCAGGTTGGTGTCGGGGGAGAGGAGAGGGGTGTGGAGCCAGTCGTCGTGGTCATACCCGTAGATGGTGTCTGCTCTCAGCTTGTAGTGGGGCAGCTGCTCCTCCAGCAGACTGATGATCTCCACCTCTGGAAGATCAGTACTGTTACACACATCTGTAGGAGGAGGAGAGGGGAGGAGGAGGAGAGGAGGAGGAGAGGGAAGGGGTGGGGAGGGAGAGGAGATAGGAGACGGTATGAGGGGAGGAGGAGAGGGGAGGAGGAGGAGAGGGGTGGAGAGGGAGGGGAGAGGAGAGAGAAAGGTGTGGGGAGGGAGAGGAGATAGGAGACGGTATGAGGGGAGGAGGAGGAGGAGAGGGGAGGTGGAGAGGAGAGGAGGAGGAGAGGGGAGGGGTGAGGAGGAGGAGAGGGGAGGGAGATAGGAGACGGTATGAGCGGAGGAGGAGGACAGGGGAGGAGGAGGACAGGGGAGGAGGACAGGGGAGGAGGAGAGGAAAGGAGGAGGACAGGGGAGGAGGAGAGGAAAGGAGGAGGACAGGGGAGGAGGGAGAGGAGATGGTATGAGGGGAGGAGAGGGAGAGAAGAAGAGAAGAGGTAGAGACTAGAGGTTAGTTTTAGCCCGCTACAGTAGCAGGAGGTTATGTAACAGGTGCCTGGTTGAAAAACACCAGAACAATGGCTGTTTATGTTTAAACTTCATCATCTAGAGCAGGGTTCCCCAACTGGTGGCCTGCAGCCAAATCAATATTGGGGAGGTGTTCTTAATGTTTTGCACACTCGGTGTATGTGATGGTATACAAAAGTAAGCCAGGTTTGAAATGATATTGTTTTAGTGAAATGTTATATCTGTTTGGGCTTCTTGTGGTCAATTTGTAGTCTACAAATTATTTGTAATTACGTTCTGACCCCAATAATAGTTCAGTGGCTGAAACTAGTTAATGATCCCTGATCTAGTGAGAACGACGACAACAGTCTTGCTCAAGACATACGCATACCTTTCAAAAAAACATTTTTAGCTCCTCAGTAGGCTATCCCTCTGAACAATCTGCTTTTCTAAACCACAATCAAACACAACGACCTCTGAACTATGGTCATACGTGATGACGTGTCATTGTATCTTGTTTACACATCAGAATCTTCGTAGCAGTCTGTTTACATAAAGGGAGTGCAGCAAGAGTTACTGAAAGCAGCGTAGGAGGACCTCTTGTGGCACATTGAGGAACTACACTCCTGCTGATGTCTATGTATCACAACAGTGCTACAGAACAACAAGATATGACAGTGATTTACAGAATAACAGATCCTGGAGCTGCTTTATGAAAATGAAGAGAGGGCATACAGTATACTATATAAACAAGGAGAATCTGCATAAACCCACAGACTGCGGAACATTTGGCTTGGGAACTGGGAAGAAGCTCTCCTTTGAGATACTAGTTTGCGACAGTAAACTCTGTGCTTCACTGGAACATAGTGAAGTCATCTTACCAGCACTTCCTGCCATGGGATTTACTCTTCCCTCAGCAGATCCAGATGTACATCAGACTCCCATCCAAAGACTGTTACAGCTCATCACTGTAAAACTCCTAGATAACTTCACCAGAATCACACACACTAAGAAGTGACTGAGTAGTGAATATGGAACGTCTCAGTTTATGTGAGCAGGCGTGTTTCCAATCCATTTGTTCAACAGCTGCGTCCATAAGACCTGCATATCTGTGGTGGCGATGAAGCTCCATCAGACAATGGTGTCCCAGACAGCCAGGCCTGAATCCAGACAGAACGGGCTGGCAGGCTGCTGAGACAGGCTAAACTAACTGACACCATGCTACTGGCTGTCTCCAGCAACATCTAGCAGCATTAGCAGACTACAGCAGGGGAGTCTGCCACAGACAGTCACACACAGACTACAGCAGGGGAGTCTGCCACAGAGTCACACACAGACTACAGCAGGGGAGTCTGCCACAGTCACACACAGACTACAGCAGGGGAGTCTGCCACAGACAGTCACACACAGACTACAGCAGGGGGAGCCTGCCACAGACAGTCACACACAGACTACAGCAGGGGAGTCTGCCACAGACAGTCACACACAGACTACAGCAGGGGGAGCCTGCCACAGACAGTCACACACAGACTACAGCAGGGGAGTCTGCCACAGAGTCACACACAGACTACAGCAGGGGAGTCTGCCACAGTCACACACAGACTACAGCAGGGGAGTCTGCCACAGACAGTCACACACAGACTACAGCAGGGGGAGCCTGCCACAGACAGTCACACACAGACTACAGCAGGGGAGTCTACCACAGAGTCACACACAGACTACAGCAGGGGAGTCTGCCACAGACAGTCACACACAGACTACAGCAGGGGAGTCTGCCACAGACAGTCACACACATACTACAGCAGGGGAGTCTGCCACAGACAGTCACACACAGACTACAGCAGGGGGAGCCTGCCACAGACAGTCACACACAGACTACAGCAGGGGAGTCTGCCACAGACAGTCACACACAGACTACAGCAGGGGAGTCTGCCACAAACAGTCACACACAGAGGACAACACGATGGGGACACACTACTGTTATGGTCCATTGCCATCAATTAAAAGTAGTAAAAACATACAAATTCATAGTTAACTCCTTAAATCCCATATTTCTGTTAAATAGAGCCGATTATAGGCCTCTTCTTCATATTCAGCTCAGATCTGCGAAGTGTAACTGGGACGACCAACTATACTCAGAGCTATAAAAAGCTCCTGAACAACAACAGCCAGGACATGCAAACCAAAATAACAACAATGTCTGGAAGTGTCACATGAAGTGGATAAGGGCAGCCAGACATACTGTATCATCACAGGCATTAAACAGTCTCTACTATCCATCACAACATCATATTCACTGATACAGTATGACAACACCTGTGTCATGCCTTCTCTGTCGTCATGCAACAGCTGGAACTAAGGGATGTTGTATAAATGTTGTATGAAGGTTGCAGAGAGCCCCTGAGTGCTGACAGCTACTAGCTAGACCATTTGCTGTTGATTATTCCTGGACTGTATTTATAGTCAGATCTGTAAGGCCCTGGCACTCTGCTCTGCACCCGCTGGCCCACTGTCCTTCCTGTCCTCTACCTCTCTGGCATTCACTTCAAATCCCCAGGCTACACTACTGTAGCACAGGGCCAATATAGGCAGAACCCACATCCAGCTACACAGAAAACTAGACCCCATGGTGAAAAACAGACAGAGAGCGAGAGAGAGACAGACATGGGGGCAGTACTACAAACGGTGTCTAACTCTAGTCTAGTTCACGTTACTAGTCTTCATATCCAACCCTATCATGTTTACCCAAGAGATGACTAAAACAAATGCCTGAACAATAATGTGTGTACTTGAATTGGATGTATTTTCACAATCTATACCAGTAAGATGATGTAAATCAGTTGGTGACCTACTGTCCTAGTACTCATTAAAAACCAGACTATATATTGTAACTATCCCCTTCACAAAAACATGCTTAGCAACCATGAATCATTTCCATAGGAAAAATCATTCTCACTATTCCATAGAAATGTCAAGAAATCAGACATTAAGTACAAAACTAAAATTAAAGTCCAAATAAAGTGAGGAATCTCAGTAGTTTTAAACACCAAACAAGCCCAAACCACCCCATAGATCCAACCCAAAGTCACGGTGCCCAGTACTCACTCATGGCTCCTCTGCCCCCTGCTCCGTGTCCTCTCACCCCGACTTACATGTTCCGCTTCTCCAGGAAAGGGCAGGGCGAAGAGGAGTGGGAGAGAGAGAGAAAAATAGAGAGAAGGGAGGGGGGAGGAAGAGAGAGAAGGGAGGGAGGAAGAGAGAGAAGGGAGGGAGGAAGAGAGAGAAGGGAGGGAGGGAGGAAGAGAGAGAAGGGAGGGAGGAAGAGAGAGAAGGGAGGGAGGAAGAGAGAAGGGAGGGAGGAAGAGAGAAGGGAGGGAGAGAGAGTGGGAGGGAAATAATAAATAGTGAGAGGGAAGAAGAGAGGCAGTCATAGGAAAGCGACCCCAGCTACTCTGCGGTACCATGCCTGGCATGCCACTGACGGTGGTCACATGGGGCCCCCAACCCCCACAACCTCCCCATACTGTAGGCAGCATGGCAGCACAGCCCCCCCACCCCACCCCACCCAGCTGCCTAAACAGACTGTCAACTGGATTACTGTTGTCCCGGAGAGTGCAGTGGACTGGAACACTCATTGTCCTCAGAGACCCTACAGGCCGGTCTCTTCCCACAGCTGCAGGATCTCTCCATACTACAGGCCGGTCTCTTCCCACAGCTGCAGGATCTCTCTATACTACAGGCCGGTCTCTTCCCACAGCTGCAGGATCTCTCCATACTACAGGCCGGTCTCTTCCCACAGCTGCAGGATCTCTCCATACTACAGGCCGGTCTCTTATCCACAGCTGCTCAGGATCTCTCCATACTACAGGCCGGTCTCTTCCCACAGCTGCAGGATCTCTCCATACTACAGGCCGGTCTCTTCCCACAGCTGCAGGATCTCTCTATACTACAGGCCGGTCTACAGGCTGGCCGGTCTCTTCCCACAGCTGCAGGATCTCTCTATACTACAGGCCGGTCTCTTCCCACAGCTGCAGGATCTCTCTATACTACAGGCCAGTCTCTTCCCACAGCTGCTCAGGATCTCTCAATACTACAGTCTGGTCTCTTCCCACAGCTGCAGGATCTCTCTATACTACAGGCCGGTCTCTTCCCACAGCTGCAGAATCTCTCCATACTACAGGCCGGTCTACAGGCTGGCCAGTCTCTTCCCACAGCTGCAGAATCTCTCCATACTACAGGCTGGCCAGTCTCTTCCCACAGCTGCAGGATCTCTCCATACTACAGGCTGGTCTCTTCCCACAGCTGCAGGATCTCTCCATACTACAGGCCGGTCTCTTCCCACAGCAGCAGGATCTCTCTATACTACAGGCCGGTCTACAGGCTGGCCGTTCTCTTCCCACAGCTGCAGGATCTCTCCATACTACAGGCCGGTCTCTTCCCACAGCTGCAGGATCTCTCTATACTACAGGCCGGTCTCTTCCCACAGCTGCAGGATCTCTCTATACTACAGGCCGGTCTCTTCCCACAGCTGCAGGATCTCTCTATACTACAGGCCGGTCTCTTCCCACAGCTGCAGGATCTCTCTATACTACAGGCCGGTCTCTTCCCACAGCTGCAGGATCTCTCTATACTACAGGCCGGTCTCTTCCCACAGCTGCAGGATCTCTCTATACTACAGGCCAGTCTCTTCCCACAGCTGCAGGACCTCTCCATACTACAGGCCGGTCTCTTCCCACAGCTGCAGGATCTCTCCATACTACAAGCCGGTCTCTTCCCACAGCTGCAGGATCTCTCCATACTACAGGCCGGTCTCTTCCCACAGCTGCAGGATCTCTCCATACTACAGGCCGGTCTCTTATCCACAGCTGCTCAGGATCTCTCCATACTACAGGCCGGTCTCTTCCCACAGCTGCAGGATCTCTCCATACTACAGGCCGGTCTCTTCCCACAGCTGCAGGATCTCTCTATACTACAGGCCGGTCTACAGGCTGGCCGGTCTCTTCCCACAGCTGCAGGATCTCTCCATACTACAGGCCGGTCTCTTCCCACAGCTGCAGGATCTCTCTATACTACAGGTCGGTCTCTTCCCACAGCTGCAGGATCTCTCTATACTACAGGCCAGTCTCTTCCCACAGCTGCTCAGGATCTCTCCATACTACAGGCCGGTCTACAGGCAGGCCGGTCTCTTCCCACAGCTGCAGGATCTCTCTATACTACAGGCCGGTCTCTTCCCACAGCTGCAGGATCTCTCCATACTACAGGCCGGTCTCTTCCCACAGCTGCAGGATCTCTCTATACTACAGGCCGGTCTACAGGCTGGCCAGTCTCTTCCCACAGCTGCAGGACCTCTCCATACTACAGGCCGGTCTCTTCCCACAGCTGCAGGATCTCTCCATACTACAGGCCGGTCTCTTCCCACAGCTGCAGGATCTCTCCATACTACAGGCCGGTCTCTTCCCACAGCTGCAGGATCTCTCCATACTACAGGCCGGTCTCTTCCCACAGCTGCAGGATCTCTCTATACTACAGGCCGGTCTCTTCCCACAGCTGCAGGATCTCTCCATACTACAGGCCGGTCTCTTCCCACAGCTGCAGGATCTCTCTATACTACAGGCCGGTCTCTTCCCACAGCTGCAGGATCTCTCCATACTACAGGCCGGTCTCTTCCCACAGCTGCAGGATCTCTCCATACTACAGGCCGGTCTCTTCCCACAGCTGCAGGATCTCCATGAGTCTGACAAGTGAGACTAACTACAGGCAGGATGTACTGTAGTGCAGCTGGAAGCCAGCTGGGGAGAAGATGGCCTCCTCAGACAGAATAATATCCACCACAGATCATAACAGCAAAGATCAACTGTAGGCACTCTGGGAACTTTCCCTCTACAATAAGGAATGAAACTAATGATAAAAAATGTCAAGTACAAATTCAGATTGTTAGCCAGAGCCCTATATACACAGAGCCCTATATACACAGAGCCCTATATACACAGAGCCCTATATACACAGAGCCCTATATACACAGAGCCCTGGCTGTACAGTATATCATCTTGAGCCAAGCCACTACTAGCTGACTCCGTTTCTCCAGGCTGCTGAACTTGGGAACTAGTGTTTAAAGCAGCCGTTGGACTACTGTAGTCAATGTCAAGGTGGACAAATGTCCCATCCTCCAGCAGGCTGACCTGAAATAAGAGTTTAGTGGAGGAATGGGACCGTACGGTGTGTTACCTCAACACATCCCCATTAGGGGAACACTACTGTACTGTGTGTTACCTCAACACATCCCCATTAGGGGAACACTACTGTACTGTGTGTTACCTCAACACATCTCCATTAGGGGAACACTACTGTACTGTGTTACCTCAACACATCTCCATTAGGGGAACACTACTGTACTGTGTGTTACCTCAACACATCCCCATTAGGGGAACACTACTGTACTGTGTGTTACCTCAACACATCTCCATTAGGGGAACACTACTGTACTGTGTTACCTCAACACATCCCCATTAGGGGAACACTACTGTACTGTGTGCTACCTCAACACATCTCCATTAGGGGAACACTACTGTACTGTGTTACCTCAACACATCTCCATTAGGGGAACACTACTGTACTGTGTGTTACCTCAACACATCTCCATTAGGGGAACACTACTGTACTGTGTTACCTCAACACATCTCCATTAGGGGAACACTACTGTACTGTGTGCTACCTCAACACATCTCCATTAGGGGAACACTACTGTACTGTGTGTTCCCTCAACACATCTCCATTAGGGGAACACTACTGTACTGTGTGTTACCTCAACACATCTCCATTAGGGGAACACTACTGTACTGTGTGTTACCTCAACACATCTCCATTAGGGGAACACCACCGTACGGTGTGTTACCTCAACACATCTCCATTAGGGGAACACTACTGTACTGTGTGTTACCTCAACACATCTCCATTAGGGGAACACTACTGTACTGTGTGTTACCTCAACACATCTCCATTAGGGGAACACTACTGTACTGTGTTACCTCAACACATCTCCATTAGGGGAACACTACTGTACTGTGTGTTACCTCAACACATCTCCATTAGGGGAACACTACTGTACTGTGTGCTACCTCAACACATCTCCATTAGGGGAACACTACTGTACTGTGTTACCTCAACACATCTCCATTAGGGGAACACTACTGTACTGTGTGTTACCTCAACACATCTCCATTAGGGGAACACTACTGTACTGTGTGCTACCTCAACACATCTCCATTAGGGGAACACTACTGTACTGTGTTACCTCAACACATCTCCATTAGGGGAACACTACTGTCCTGTGTGTTACCTCAACACATCTCCATTAGGGGAACACTACTGTACTGTGTGTTACCTCAACACATCTATATTAGGGGAACACTACTGTACTGTGTTACCTCAACACATCTCCATTAGGGGAACACTACTGTACTGTGTTACCTCAACACATCTCCATTAGGGGAACACTACTGTACTGTGTTACCTCAACACATCTCCATTAGGGGAACACTACTGTACTGTGTTACCTCAACACATCTCCACTAGGGGAACACTACTGTACTGTGTGTTACCTCAACACATCTATATTAGGGGAACACTACTGTACTGTGTTACCTCAACACATCTCCATTAGGGGAACACTACTGTACTGTGTTACCTCAACACATCTCCATTAGGGGAACACTACTGTACTGTGTGTTACCTCAACACAACTCCATTAGGGGAACACTACTGTACTGTGTTACCTCAACACATCTCCATTAGGGGAACACTACTGTACTGTGTTACCTCAACACATCCCCATTAGGGGAACACTACTGTACTGTGTTACCTCAACACATCCCCATTAGGGGAACACTACTGTACTGTGTGTTACCTCAACACATCTCCATTAGGGGAACACTACTGTACTGTGTGCTACCTCAACACATCTCCATTAGGGGAACACTACTGTACTGTGTTACCTCAACACATCTCCACTAGGGGAACACTACTGTACTGTGTGTTACCTCAACACATCTCCATTAGGGGAACACTACTGTACTGTGTTACCTCAACACATCTCCATTAGGGGAACACTACTGTACTGTGTGCTACCTCAACACATCTCCATTAGGGGAACACTACTGTACTGTGTTACCTCAACACATCTCCATTAGGGGAACACTACTGTACTGTGTTACCTCAACACATCTCCATTAGGGGAACACTACTGTACTGTGTTACCTCAACACATCTCCATTAGGGGAACACTACTGTACTGTGTTACCTCAACACATCTCCATTAGGGGAACACTACTGTACTGTGTTACCTCAACACATCTCCATTAGGGGAACACCACCGTACGGTGTGTTACCTCAACACATCTCCATTAGGGGAACACTACTGTACTGTGTGTTACCTCAACACATCTCCATTAGGGGAACACTACTGTACTGTGTTACCTCAACACATCTCCATTAGGGGAACACTACTGTACTGTGTTACCTCAACACATCTCCATTAGGGGAACACTACTGTACGGTGTGTTACCTCAACACATCTCCATTAGGGGAACACTACTGTACTGTGTGTTACCTCAACACATCCCCATTAGGGGAACACTACTGTACTGTGTTACCTCAACACATCTCCATTAGGGGAACACTACTGTACGGTGTGTTACCTCAACACATCTCCATTAGGGGAACACTACTGTACTGTGTGTTACCTCAACACATCTCCATTAGGGGAACACTACTGTACTGTGTTACCTCAACACATCTCCATTAGGGGAACACCACCGTACGGTGTGTTACCTCAACACATCTCCATTAGGGGAACACTACCGTACGGTGTGTTAACTAAACAAGCCTCCAGAGAGATCCAGCCAACACTTGCGCCCACACAGGGTCGATTTGACACACACACACACACACACTCTAAAGCCAATAAATATTTGTGAGAACCCTAGAAACCTGAATAAAACCAGAATGAATCAAGCATATTAAAGTGTAAAGCTCTTCTGTAGGACGTGGGTCACCTAAGATACAGATGTGAACATGCTATTCCACACATTAACAGTGCTGGGGGAGAGACAGAGAGCAGCATCTGATTCAGTGTGCTGCAGGACGACAGGGAGGGAATCAGAAGGCTGTAGACAACAGAGCAGAACAGCTGCTGATTGTTCCTTTCCCCTACTTCAGGACAACCACTGTTCTCCACCTACCCAGCCACCACTGTGGTAGAGCAGCAACATGTCTACAACTACATGTCTGATAACAAATGACACTCAGTACTGACAATACCAGGAGGCTTGATTCTTCAGCCTTATGTCTGCCCACTGCCTGTTTAATAAACCCCCTCCATTACCCCGGCTATGGTTGTAATAAGCCCCCTCCATTACCCTGGCTATGGTTGTAATAAGCCCCCTCCATTTTCCTGGCTATGGTTGTAATAAGCCCCCTCCATTTTCCTGGCTATGGTTGTAATAAGCCCCCTCCATTTTCCTGGCTATGGTTGTAATAAGCCCCCTCCATTTTCCTGGCTATGGTTGTAATAAGCCCCCTCCATTACCCTGGCTGTGGTTGTAATAAGCCCCCTCTATTTCCCTGGCTATGGTTGTAATAAGTCCCCTCCATTTCCCTGGCTATGGTTGTAATAAGCCCCCTCCATTTCCCTGGCTATGGTTGTAATAAGCCCCCTCCATTTCCCTGGATATGGTTGTAATAAGCCCCCTCCATTACCCTGGCTATGGTTGTAACAAGCCCCCTCCATTTCCCTGGCTATGGTTGTAATAAGCCCCCTCCATTACCCGGGCTATGGTTGTAATAAGCCCCCTCCATTACCCGGGCTATGGTTGTAATAAGCCCCCTCCATTACCCGGGCTATGGTTGTAATAAGCCCCCTCCATTACCCGGGCTATGGTTGTAATAAGCCCCCTCCATTACCCGGGCTATGGTTGTAATAAGCCCCCTCCATTACCCGGGCTATGGTTGTAATAAGCCCCCTCCATTACCCGGGCTATGGTTGTAATAAGCACCCTCCATTTCCCTGGCTATGGTTGTAATAAGCCCCCTCCATTTCCCTGGCTATGGTTGTAATAAGCCCCCTCCATTTCCCTGGCTATGGTTGTAATAAGCCCCCTCCATTTCCCCGGCTATGGTTGTAATAAGCCCCCTCCATTTCCCCGGCTATGGTTGTAGTAAGCCCCCTCCATTTCCCTGGCTATGGTTGTAATAAGCACCCTCTATTACCCTGGCTATGGTTGTAATAAGCCCCCTCCATTACCCTGGCTATGGTTGTAATAAGCCCCCTCTATTACCCTGGCTATGGTTGTAATAAGCCCCCTCCATTACCCTGGCTATGGATGTAATAAGCCCCTTCTATTACCATGACAATGGTTGTAATAAGCCCCCTCCATTACCCTGGCTACAAGCCCCCATCATTACCCTGGCTATGGTTGTAATAAGCCCCCTCTATTACCCTGGCTATGGTTGTTATAAGCCCCCTCCATTTCCCTGGCTATGGTTGTAATAAGCACCCTCTATTACCCTGGCTATGGTTGTAATAAGCCCGCTCCATTACCCTGGCTTTTGGTTGTAATAAGTACCCTCCATTACCCTGGCTATAAGCCCCCTCCATTACCCTGGCTATGGTTATAATAAGCCCCCTCCATTACCCTGGCTATGGTTGTAATAAGCCCCCACCATTACCCTGGCTATGGATGTAATAAGCCCCCACCATTACCCTGGCTATGGATGTAATAAGCCCCTTCTATTACCATGACAATGGTTGTAATAAGCCCCCTCCATTACCCTGGCTACAAGCCCCCACCATTACCCTGGCTATGGTTGTAATAATCCCCCATCATTACCCTGGCAATGGTTGTAATAAGCCCCCCCCCCCCCCCCCCCCCCCCCCAATTACCCTGGCTATGGTTGTAATAAGCCCCCACCATTACCCTGGCTATGGTTGTAATAAGCCCCCTCCATTACCCTGGCTATGGTTGTAATAAGCCCCCTCTATTACCCTGACAATGGTTTTAATAAGCCCCCACCATTACCCTGGCTATGGTTGTAATAATCCCCCATCATTACCCTGGCAATGGTTGTAATAATCCCCCATCATTACCCTGGCTATGATTGTAATAAGCCCCCTCCATTACCCTGGCTAAAAGCCGCCACCATTACCCTGGCTATGGTTGTAATAAGCCCCTTGCCATTACCCTGGCTATGGTTGTAATAAGCCCCTCGCCATTACCCTGGCTATGGTTGTAATAAGCCCCTCGCCATTACCCTGGCTATGGTTGTAATAAGCCCCTCGCCATTACCCTGGCTACAAGCCCCCACCATTACCCTGGCTATTGTTGTAACAATCCCCTCGCCATTACCCTGGCTACAAGCCCCCACCATTACCCTGGCTATTGTTGTAATAATCCAATGGCTATGATTGTAATAAGCCCCCTCCATTACCCTGGCTATGGTTGTAATAAGCCCCCTCCATTACCCTGGCTATGGTTGTAATAAGCCCCCTCCATTACCCTGGCTATGGTTGTAATAAGCCCCCTCCATTACCCTGGCTATGGTTGTAATAAGCCCCCTACATTACACTGGCTATGGTTGGAATTCATGTGGTCTTGCCAAGAGGCTGGGTCTGGCACAGATCCACCAGACAGATGACACTGCACAACAGCTCCTGATGCCATGGCAACTGTGCTGTAGTGTGTCTGTCTGTCCCAGAGGAAAAGCAGAACTTGGTGAACAGTGCAGGGCCTCAGTCCATTCCATTCAGCTGGCCTGACCACTGCTCACTGGACTAATGGAAAAGCTCTGGCTGATTCCAACTGTTTTGTCTATCCACAAACGGTTCCCATGGATACATCAGGCTGTGGGAATATCTGTGGTGTGTGGCTAAAACTGCATATCTGACAGAAAGAGAAGCCGAACAATCTCAGCTAACCCGGAACTAAAGTCTTGTGTAACTGGTCAGCTGCTATGTTAACGTAGTCTGCCCACGAGAGAGTATAGCAACAATGGCATGTGGACACACTGACACTGACAGACTTAATGACAAACAAAGTCCACCAAGCCAGAAATCAACACTCACACAGCCCCCTGACATGAACTTTGGGTTTAGTTCACATGGCAAATTGTAATATTTAAAGTATCTTAAGTCCAACACTACGATATAGCATCCGTTAACTACTAACAGTACTGCATATACTGTATGTGTTAATGACTTCAACTTCCTATCTATATCTTGTGGGCAGTAATATAGTAGCAGTATTTGCATGATATTTTTACCTCAGTGTGCATCTCAATAAGACATATCTGTATCAATAAAATAGCCTTCTACTGACATTACTGGAGAAGATTACAATTGGATACACATGTTGAACAAAATTCATATTTACCCATATTTTCCCAGTGGGAAAAGGATGCACACTGGTGTGACGTATCATCCTGCATGATATTGTTGAGGTACTTCCAGACTACTTGATTAGCTAGATGAGCACTAATGTTATTTTGAGAACAGCACAAGATGAGCCCTAAACATTGTAAACATCCCATGACCTTTAGTAACATTATAATCATGTGATGTGCTTATTTATGTCTGTCTTTGAAAGATGTCTCTCTGAGAAAAGATCATGTTTTGCCACAAGACGTAGTTACAGTACATCTCTGTTCACTACAACCTTATTGAACCCAACCTACCACAGTCTGGGTACCTACTGTAGTTACAGTACATCTGTTCACTACAACCTTACTGAACCCACCCTACCACAGTCTGGGTACCTACTGTAGTTACAGTACATCTCTGTTCACTACAACCTTACTGAACCCAACCTACCACAGTCTGGGTACCTACTGTAGTTACTGAACCCAACCTACCACAGTCTGGGTACCTACTGTAGTTACTGAACCCAACCTACCACAGTCTGGGTACCTACTGTAGTTACAGTATATCTCTGTTCACTACAACCTTACTGAACCCACCCTACCACAGTCTGGGTACCTACTGTAGTTACAGTACATCTCTGTTCACTACAACCTTACTGAACCCACCCTACCACAGTCTGGGTACCTACTGTAGTTACAGTACATCTCCTCTGTTCACTACAACCTTACTGAACCCACCCTACCACAGTCTGGGTACCTACTGTAGTTACAGTACATCTCTGTTCACTACAACCTTACTGAACCCAACCTACCACAGTCTGGGTACCTACTGTAGTTACAGTACATCTGTTCACTACAACCTTACTGAACCCAACCTACCACAGTCTGGGTACCTACTGTAGTTACAGTACATCTCTGTTCACTACAACCTCACTGAACCCAACCTACCACAGTCTGGGTACCTACTGTAGTTACTGAACCCAACCTACCACAGTCTGGGTACCTACTGTAGTTACAGTACATCTCTGTTCACTACAACCTTACTGAACCCAACCCACCACAGTCTGGGTACCTACTGTAGTTACAGTACATCTCCTGTTCACTACAACCTTACTGAACCCAACCTACCACAGCCTGGGTACCTACTGTAGTTACAGTACATATCCTCTGTTCACTACAACCTTACTGAACCCACCCTACCACAGTCTGGGTACCTACTGTAGTTACAGTACATCTCCTCTGTTCACTACAACCTTACTGAACCCACCCTACCACAGTCTGGGTACCTACTGTAGTTACAGTACATCTCCTCTGTTCACTACAACCTTACTGAACCCACCCTACCACAGTCTGGGTACCTACTGTAGTTACAGTATATCTCTGTTCACTACAACCTTACTGAACCCACCCTACCACAGTCTGGGTACCTACTGTAGTTACAGTACATCTCTGTTCACTACAACCTTACTGAACCCAACCTACCACAGTCTGGGTACCTAATGTAGTTACAGTACATCTGTTCACTACAACCTTACTGAACCCACCCTACCACAGTCTGGGTACCTACTGTAGTTACAGTACATCTCCTCTGTTCACTACAACCTTACTGAACCCAACCCACCACAGCCTGGGTACCTACTGTAGTTACAGTACATCTCTGTTCACTACAACCTTACTGAACCCACCCTACCACAGTCTGGGTACCTACTGTAGTTACAGTACATCTCTGTTCACTACAACCTTACTGAACCCAACCTACCACAGTCTGGGTACCTACTGTAGTTACAGTATATCTCTGTTCACTACAACCTTACTGAACCCAACCTACCACAGTCTGGGTACCTACTGTAGTTACAGTACATCTCTGTTCACTACAACCTTACTGAACCCAACCCACCACAGTCTGGGTACCTACTGTAGTTACAGTACATCTCTGTTCACTAAAACCTTACTGAACCCACCCTACCACAGTCTGGGTACCTACTGTAGTTACTGAACCCAACCTACCACAGCCTGGGTACCTACTGTAGTTACTGAACCCAACCTACCACAGTCTGGGTACCTACTGTAGTTACTGAACCCAACCTACCACAGTCTGGGTACCTACTGTAGTTACTGAACCCAACCTACCACAGTCTGGGTACCTACTGTAGTTACTGAACCCAACCTACCACAGTCTGGGTACCTACTGTAGTTACTGAACCCAACCTACCACAGTCTGGGTACCTACTGTAGTTACTGAACCCAACCTACCACAGTCTGGGTACCTACTGTAGTTACTGAACCCAACCTACCACAGTCTGGGTACCTAGTGTAGTTACTGAACCCAACCTACCACAGTCTGGGTACCTAGTGCAGTTACTGAACCCAACCTACCACAGTCTGGGTACCTAGTGTAGTTACTGAACCCAACCTACCACAGTCTGGGTACCTAGTGTAGTTACTGAACCCAACCTACCACAGTCTGGGTACCTAGTGTAGTTACTGAACCCAACCTACCACAGTCTGGGTACCTACTGTAGTTACTGAACCCAACCTACCACAGTCTGGGTACCTACTGTAGTTACTGAACCCAACCTACCACAGTCTGGGTACCTACTGTAGTTACTGAACCCAACCTACCACAGTCTGGGTACCTACTGTAGTTACTGAACCCAACCTACCACCGTCTGGGTACCTACTGTAGTTACTGAACCCAACCTACCACAGTCTGGGTACCTACTGTAGTTACTGAACCCAACCTACCACAGCCTGGGTACCTACTGTAGATACTGAACCCACCCTACCACAGCCTGGGTATGTACTACATTGCCCAGCAGCATGATATCAGACAGCCTAGTTAGTCTCCGATGCCCTGGCTTCACTCAGGAGATGGAAGCCTGAGACAGAGGCTAAAACAGTCTAATGAATGGATATTAACCCCGTGTGTGGTTCGTCACCAAACCCCATTCATGTTACTTAATACTCTACATCACCACACTGAAGCATGGCAAATCCATGGCTCCTATGGCAACCACTGGGACACATGGGGAGCAGGGAAACGGTTGTGGAGGCTTCAGAACGGACTGAGGGTGAATCCCAAATGGAACCATGTGGGACACAGTGGGAGAGACGGGTTTGGGAGTGAACAAAGGAGGGTTCAGTAACATCCACTGGCGTATGTTGCTATTACAACCGGAAGAATACAGCACTGTACCAATCAATTAAATCAGCATGGTATGAAACTAAGTAAAAAGAGACAGAATTATAGGACATAAGATTATTTTTGGATAAGCCTTACTACAATAAAGGGGAATATAATCCACCCTGTAGTGAATCCCAAATTAAAAACGTCCATCTCCTCAGATAATCAACTGGCCTGGCGTTGAGACTGTCTGTCTGATGAGGAACAGAACAACGGAAGGGATAGTTACCCTTCGATGCTGATCTTGGGTCAGTTTTGTATTTTCCCAAATAATGGTTAAGGTTAGCATTGGGGGAAGGGAAGTTGATCCTAGATCTGTACCTAGGGGAAATGTCACACTACAACCGAACAGAACAATGCCAGGACACTAACCCCACCAGGGGGCAGCACTGAACCACAGCAGCACAGCTCTCAGTCCTTTAATGCCATTGAGCTGCTTCCTGTACTCATAGTAAGGGTCCAACCCCAGAAAAGAGACTACATGTTGCCATTCATTCATCAGCATAGAGGTAAAGGGCACAACAGACGTTTCATTGTGGGTAACTCAAAGCTGCTTCCCAGTTTGGGGAAGTTGCAGTCAGTGTCACTGCCATACACTGCAGTCTGTATGCATGTCAGCTTGGCTGTCTTCAGCTGAAATAAAGATTTTAACATTTTATTTCACCTTTATTTAACCAGGTAGGCTAGTTGAGAACAAGTTCTCATTTGCAACTGCAACCTGGTCAAGATAAAGCAAAGCCGTGCGACAAAAACAACACTGAGTTACACATGGAATAAACAAACATACATACAGTCAATAACACAGTAGAAAAACCTATATACAGTGTGTGTAAATGAGGTAGGATAAAAGAGGTGAAGGCAATAAATAGGCCGTAGTGGCGATGGAATTACAATATAGCAATTAAACACTGGAATGGTAGATGTGCAGAAGATGAATGTGCAAGTAGAGATACTGGGGTGCAAAGGAGCAAGATAAATAAATAAATACAGTATGGGGATTAGGTAGATTGGATGGGCTATTTACAGATGAGCTACAGTGCCTTGCGAAAGTATTCGGCCCCCTTGAACTTTGCGACCTTTTGCCACATTTCAGGCTTCAAACATAAAGATATAAAACTGTATTTTTTTGTGAAGAATCAACAACAAGTGGGACACAATCATGAAGTGGAACGACATTTATTGGATATTTCAAACTTTTTTAACAAATCAAAAACTGAAAAATTGGGCGTGCAAAATTATTCAGCCCCCTTAAATTAATACTTTGTAGCGCCACCTTTTGCTGCGATTACAGCTGTACGTCGCTTGGGGTATGTCTCTATCAGTTTTGCACATCGAGAGAATGACATTTTTTCCCATTCCTCCTTGCAAAACAGCTCGAGCTCAGTGAGGTTGGATGGAGAGCATTTGTGAACAGCAGTTTTCAGTTCTTTCCACAGATTCTCGATTGGATTCAGGTCTGGACTTTGACTTGGCCATTCTAACACCTGGATATGTTTATTTTTGAACCATTCCATTGTAGATTTTGCTTTATGTTTTGGATCATTGTCTTGTTGGAAGACAAATCTCCGTCCCAGTCTCAGGTCTTTTGCAGACTCCATCAGGTTTTCTTCCAGAATGGTCCTGTATTTGGCTCCATCCATTTTCCCATCAATTTTAACCATCTTCCCTGTCCCTGCTGAAGAAAAGCAGGCCCAAACCATGATGCTGCCACCACCATGTTTGACAGTGGGGATGGTGTGTTCAGCTGTGTTGCTTTTACGCCAAACATAACGTTTTGCATTGTTGCCAAAAAGTTCAATTTTGGTTTCATCTGACCAGAGCACCTTCTTCCACATGTTTGGTGTGTCTCCCAGGTGGCTTGTGGCAAACTTTAAACTACACTTTTTATGGATATCTTTAAGAAATGGCTTTCTTCTTGCCACTCTTCCATAAAGGCCAGATTTGTGCAATATACGACTGATTGTTGTCCTATGGACAGAGTCTCCCACCTCAGCTGTAGATCTCTGCAGTTCATCCAGAGTGATCATGGGCCTCTTGGCTGCATCTCTGATCAGTCTTCTCCTTGTATGAGCTGAAAGTTTAGAGGGACGGCCAGGTCTTGGTAGATTTGCAGTGTTGTGATACTCCTTCCATTTCAATATTATCGCTTGCACAGTGCTCCTTGGAATGTTTAAAGCTTGGGAAATCTTTTTGTATCCAAATCCGGCTTTAAACTTCTTCACAACAGTATCTCGGACCTGCCTGGTGTGTTCCTTGTTCTTCATGATGCTCTCTGCGCTTTTAACGGACCTCAGACTATCACAGTGCAGGTGCATTTATACAGAGACTTGATTACACACAGGTGGATTGTATTTATCAGCATTAGTCATTTAGGTCAACATTGGATCATTCAGAGATCCTCACTGAACTTCTGGAGAGAGTTTGCTGCACTGAAAGTAAAGGGGCTGAATAATTTTGCACGCCCAATTTTTCAGTTTTTGAATTGTTAAAAAAGTTTGAAATATCCAATAAATGTCGTTCCACTTCATGATTGTGTCCCACTTGTTGTTGATTCTTCACAAAAAAAAATACAGTTTTATATCTTTATGTTTGAAGCCTGAAATGTGGCAAAAGGTCGCAAAGTTCAAGGGGGCCGAATACTTTCGCAAGGCACTGTATGTACAGGTGCAGTGATCTGTGAGCTGCTCTGGCAGCTGGTGCTTAAAGCTAGTGAGGGAAGTAAGAGTCTCCAGCTTCAGCGATTTTTGCAGTTCGTTCCAGTCATTGGCAGCAGAGAACTGTAAGGAGAGGAAGCCAAAGGAAGAATGGGCTTTGGGGGTGACCAGTGAGATATACCTGCTGGAGCGCATGCTATGGGTGGGTGCTGCTATGGTGACCAGTGAACTGAGATAAGGTGGGGCTTTACCTAGCAAAGACTTGTAGATGACCTGGAGCCAGTGGGTTTGGCGACGAGTATGAAGCGAGGGCCAGCCAACGAGAGCATACAGGTCGCAGTGGTGGGTAGTATATGGGGCTTTGGTGACGAAACAGAGGGCACTGTGATAGACTGCATCCAATTTGTTGAGTAGAGTGTTGGAGGCTATTTCGTAAATGACGTCGCCAAAGTCGAGGATCGGTAGGATGGTCAGTTTTACGAGGGTATGTTTGGCAGCATGAGTGAAGGATACTTTGTTGCGAAATAGGAAGCCAATTCTAGATTTAATTTTGGATTGGAGATGTTTAATGTGAGTCTGGAAGGAGAGTTTACAGTCTAACCAGACACCTTGGTATTTGTAGTTGTCCACATATTCTAAGTCAGAGTAGTGATGCAGGACGGTCGGGCAGGTGTGGGCAGCGATCGGTTGAAGAGCATGCATTTAGTTTTACTTGCATTTAAGAGCAGTTGGAGGCTACAGAAGGAGAGTTGTATGGCGTTGAAGCTGTGTCCAAAGAAGGGCCAGAGTATACAGAATGGTGTCATCTTCATAGAGGTGAATCAGAGAATCACCAGAAGCAAGAGTGACATCATTGATGAATACAGAGAAGAGAGTCGGTCCCGAGAATTGAACCCTGTGGCGCACCCATAGAGACTGTCAGAGATCCGGACAACAGGCCCTCCGATTTGACATACTGAACTCTATCTGAGAAGTAGGTGAACCAAGCGAGGCAATCATTTGAGAAACCAAGGTTGTTGAGTCTGCCAATAAGAATATTGTGATTGACAGAGTCGAAAGCCTTAGCCAGGTCGATGAATACGGCTGCACAGTAATGTCTCTTATCGATGGCGGTTATGATATCGTTTAAGACCTTGAGCGTGGCTGAGGTGCACCCATGACCAGCTCTGAAACCAGATTGCATAGCGGAGAAATTACGGTCAGATTCGAAATGGTCGGTAATCTGTTTGTTAACTTGACTTTCAAAGACCTTAGAAAGGCAGGGTAGAATTGATATAGGTCTGGAACAGTTTGGGTCTTTAGTGTCTCCTCCTTTGAAGAGGGGGATGACCGCGGCAGCTTTCCAATCTATGGGAATCTCAGACGATACGAAAGAGAGGTTGAAAAGGCTAGTAATAGGGGTTGCAATAATTTTGGCAGATAATTTTAGAAAGAGAGGGTCCAGATTGTCTAGCCCGGCTGATTTGTAGGGGTCCAGATTTTGTAGCTCTTTCAGAACATCAGCTATCTGGATTTGGGTGAGTTTGTAATGGAAACAAAAAATCTGTGTGCTCATTGAACAAGTTTTGGATACAGCATAGCACCTCCCTGTTTCACTCCGTTTCAAAGTGTTTCTTCTCTACTGAACAGGACCCAGCAGAATGATGAGAAATGCAGTCCCACTGCCCCCTGGGAGTTTGCTGAGTGAACACTGAGGGTGTGTCCCAAATACCACCCTATTCAATGTACTTATTTTCATCAAGGCCCATATGCCTCTTGTCAAAAGTAGTGCACTATATAGGGAATAGGGTGCCATTTGGGATTCACCCTGAGCACGCAGCATAATCTGGTCCCCTATCTGGCCTCATGACAGGAAGTGACAGTCAGTGGCAGGTCACAATAGAGTTTGGTTTCTCATTCTCACCACATCTCCCTCACTACGGCCCATTAAGCAGCCCCTCCCCACAGCATTTCCTGGGTTACAGCCTAGTCCCAAATAACATCCTATTCTCTATATAGTGCACTACTTCTGACCCTATGGACCCTGGTCAAAAGTAGTGCACTATAAAGGGAATAGGGTGCCATTTGTGACGGAGACACTCTGTAATTCCCTCCTGAGATGTGTTTGAATCAATAAGAATGTCATTTTAAAGTACTCAGCAGAAGCCACAACAATGCAGCCGTACGTTAGATGAAACTGTCATCACAGTGAATTGTGACATTCATTTCCCATGGGCTCTGCTTGTCAATACTGGTACTGTTCAACAGAAATGCTGATGAAACACCACCCAGAGCATATGATTTTGCCCACTGTGATCCTAAAATTCAATGGTTCTATATGTAGTTCTATGATTTGACAAAGCTAGGCCATAACAAAGTGAGATGGGTACAGGCACATAGTAAGGCGCAGGAGTATGGTGTGGTTGGGTTTGCTGTGGTGAACAAGCGGATCTCTCCAGTGACTCGGACAGATGTGTTGTGTGGGTTCGTTCCCCTGATACCCACACAAAGGGACTGCTGGGTTCGTTCCCCTGATACCCACACAAAGGGACTGCTGGGTTCGTTCCCCTGATAACCACACAAAGGGACTGCTGGGTTGCATTGCTCTGCTCAGTGAAGCGCTGTGCTCTGCGAGGCTGTGCTATCTGCTGGGCACGATCCCTGCCAGTCCCCTGGGACTGAAACACTGACGCCACAACTTTATTCTTACATCTTGAGAAGCCACTTTTAATTTCTATTCACAGACAGAATCATTGAGAGGGTTTACATTCACTTGTTTGCCTCCAGCTGCATTATACCTGTCAATAGCAGGCTTCAGTGTAACGGATGCTGCCCTCTCTCTCGCTCGCTCTCTCTCTTCCTGCAGTGTAGTTTATCCAGACCATACATCCCAAATGGAACCATATTCCCTATATAGTGCACTACTTTTGACCAGGGCCCTATGCCATCAGTGAAATCCATAAACAATGCAGTGGAGGCTGTTTATGGCTTTAAGTTACAATGAATTCAAGACAAGTCAGAGCCATTTTCTGTCAATCAGAATTGGATTTAGTCTCCTACTGTCAGGTCTGTGCTGCACGTACCAGTGATGGTCCCGGCATCTCTGTAGACGGTGGTGACGTCATCGGGGGGCGCGACCTCACTCACATACTGCTCTTCGCGGGGGCCGTGCACGCTGGGGTAGTCTGGCTGTGGATTGGAGGGTTCCCTGTGGGGAGGGGCGGAGGTGGAGGCAGAGGTGTTGTGGTGCGAAGCTGCGGTGTCCAGCTTGCTGGATGAGATTCACAGGAGAGCAGTATGTGCCATGGGCAGGGCCAGCAGCGGGCAGAGGGCGTCAGGCGGAGAAAGAGAAGCAGCAGCGGCTATACACCCTGGACCACACCGCACCCGACTACACCACCACCTGACGACACCACCACCAGACCAGATCACTTCCTGTAGATGGAACCTGGGAGGAGAGAAGAGAAACATGAATTGGGTTGCCAGGCAAATTCAAAAGGACTCACAGGACAGACGTTTAAATAATCAATAGGAAAGCAGGTCAGGTCACAGCAGGTCACTGTATCCCCTGGTTCAGGAGGGAAAATAACCAGCCTCTATTGTGGCTCTGTTCAGAAACAACCTCTCAGTTCGAGGAACTTCATGTACAAGTGCCTAGGTGTTAGGGCCTATAGGGGCTAGGAGTTATGGACTAGGGCTTGTTTATGGAACGGGGCCATGTAAGACGGGTAGCAGTCAGCAGGATGTACTATGGGAGGGGTGAAGGACAGAAGGACCCGTTTTCCACTCAGAACATAAATGTTGGTGGCCTCAACTTTCTCTTTTACTGTCTGGTGCTTGCAGAAGTCCGTTTGAGTATTTATAGCCCTATCAAACCACCTGGGAGACTGGTAAGACATAACAACAACAGAAAAAGCGTTGATGTCCTTTTCACACTTCAGAAGAAGTTACAAGACTGATATTAAGCTGTGAGAATGCCAAGACAAAGTAGGACAATAAAATCAAATAAAAACCATTTCTATTCATCTTAGGATGCAGTGATGCAGAGAAGATTTTCAACCTCCCTGTCCCAGTTTTTCTAGTACTGAGAAACAGAACATCAACAGTGTGAAATTAGAAAATACTTCATAAAATGTAGGAAATGATTATAAACTTAAAGCCACGTTGTGAAGAAGGTAACATGTCTGTTGGTCTTAAGGCGTCAGCATGCTTCAGTTCGGTTGGTAGCTAGCCGTCACATCTAGGATGTTGGGTGCAGTATTTCTCAATAAAAAAATGTGCATGAAAACTAGTCGTCTCTCGTTGAACGACAACATATACTTTATTGAAGAATCCTTACAGTTGACCAATCATGGACGAAGGGACATGCACGTCGGCTCCTGAAATTTGTCAAGCCTTGAGAAAAAATGTTGTGTGCCCAAACAACGAACAAAACCCTTACCCAGGTCCACAACTAACCAAACCCCTTACCCAGGTCCACAACTAACCAAACCCCTTACCCGGGTCCACAACTAACAAAACCCTTACCCAAGTCCACAACTAACAAAACCCTTACCCAGGTCCACAACTAACAAAACCCTTACCCAGGTCCACAACTAACAAAACCCTTAACCAGGTCCACAACTAACAAAACCCTTACCCAATTCCACAACTAACAAAACCCTTACCCAGGTCCACAACTAACAAAACCCTTACCCAGGTCCACAACTAACAAAACCCTTAACCAGGTCCACAACTAACAAACCCCTTACCCAAGTCCACAACTAACAAACCCCTTACCCAGGTCCACAACTAACAAAACCCTTACCCAGGTCCACAACTAACAAAACCCTTAACCAGGTCCACAACTAACAAACCCCTTACCCAGGTCCACAACTAACAAAACCCTTACCCAAGTCCACAACTAACAAAACCCTTACCCAGGTCCACAACTAACAAAACCCTTACCCAGGTCCACAACTAACAAAACCCTTACCCAGGTCCACAACTAACAAAACCCTTACCCAGGTCCACAACTAACAAACCCCTTACCCAGGTCCACAACTAACAAAACCCTTACCCAGGTCCACAACTAACAAAACCCTTACCCAGGTCCACAACTAACAAAACCCTTACCCAGGTCCACAACTAACAAAACCCTTACCCAGGTCCACAACTAACAAAAACCCTTACCCAGGTCCACAACTAACAAAAACCCTTACCCAGGTCCACAACTAACAAAACCCTTAACCAGGTCCACAACTAACAAAACCCTTACCCAATTCCACAACTAACAAAACCCTTACCCAATTCCACAACTAACAAAACCCTTAACCAGGTCCACAACTAACAAAACCCTTACACAGGTCCACAACTAACAAAACCCTTACCCAGGTCCACAACTAACAAAACCCTTACCCAGGTCCACAACTAACAAAACCCTTAACCAGGTCCACAACTAACAAACCCCTTACCCAGGTCCACAACTAACAAAACCCTTACCCAGGTCCACAACTAACAAAACCCTTAACCAGGTCCACAACTAACAAAACCCTTACCCAGGTCCACAACTAACAAAACCCTTACCCAGGTCCACAACTAACAAAACCCTTAACCAGGTCCACAACTAACAAACCCCTTACCCAGGTCCACAACTAACAAAACCCTTACCCAAGTCCACAACTAACAAAACCCTTACCCAGGTCCACAACTAACAAAACCCTTACCCAGGTCCACAACTAACAAACCCCTTACCCAGGTCCACAACTAACAAAACCCTTAACCAGGTCCACAACTAACAAAAACCCTTACCCAGGTCCACAACTAACAAAACCCTTACCCAGGTCCACAACTAACAAAACCCTTACCCAAGTCCACAACTAACAAAACCCTTACCCAGGTCCACAACTAACAAAACCCTTACCCAAGTCCACAACTAACAAAACCCTTACCCAGGTCCACAACTAACAAACCCCTTACCCAGGTCCACAACTAACAAAACACATACCCAAGTCCACAAATAACAAAACCCTTACCCAAGTCCACAACTAACAAAACCCTTACCCAAGTCCACAACTAGCAAAACCCTTACCCAAGTCCACAACTAACAAAAACATCACCATAATATTTGCAAACTCTTCTGAACGTTTTTTTCTAAGAAGCCTTTAGATGACCATGAAACAACAGGAGGCAAAATAAAAGGTGCAGAATCAGAGAGGATTTTTTATAAGATATATACCTTAGTCTACTAGTATCAACAATATGTTCTCTAATTCCATGCATAGGCTTCATTCCAAACCAAACAACACAAGGTGCTCGACGTCCCCCTGTGCACGGTAAATACTGGCAAGCATTCACATGCGCACTACAACACACAGCTGATCACGGGACCGGCCGGTGTAAGCGGGGCAAAACAAACAAACTTGAAAATTAAAAGTGATTAAATGAAGGGGGGAATGAAGTCGTAGGTCTTTGCCAATGAGCTCTTAAACATCACAGAGGATCAAATAGCTGATATATTTCATCTTTATTTTAACAGGGGGCCATGCTGAGACCAAAGTCTCTTTCAAAGATATATATACACTACACATCAACACATGTTCATATGACACACCATATCTACCTAGATACAGTAAGAGGTTACTGGCTAGCTAGGTGACATTACAGACAATATCACACACTATATCTACCTAGATACAGTAAGAGGTTACTGGCTAGCTAGGGGACATTACAGACAATATTACACACCATATCTACCTAGATACAGTAAGGGGTTACTGGCTAGCTAGGGGACATTACACACCATATCTACCTAGATACAGTAAGAGGTTACTGGCTAGCTAGGGGACATTACAGTCAATATTACACACCATATCTACCTAGATACAGTAAGAGGTTACTGGCTAGCTAGGGGACATTACAGACAATATTACACACCATATCTACCTAGATACAGTAAGAGGTTACTGGCTAGCTAGGTGACGTTACAGACAATATCACACACCATATCTACCTAGATACAGTAAGAGGTTACTGGCTAGCTAGGGGACATTACAGACAATATTACACACCATATCTACCTAGATACAGTAAGAGGTTACTGGCTAGCTAGGTGACATTACAGACAATATTACACACCATATCTACCTAGATACAGTAAGAGGTTACTGGTTAGCTAGGGGACATTACACACCATATCTACCTAGATACAGTAAGAGGTTACTGGCTAGCTAGGTGACATTACAGACAATATTACACACCATATCTACCTAGATACAGTAAAAGGTTACTGGCTAGCTAGGTGACATTACAGACAATATTACACACTATATCCCAGACTGAACTCAAGACCAGTGATGTTGAAAGGCTTGCTATAAATAGCAGACCACTTTGCTTTTTACTTCCCTCCTTTCCTTACCTCCTCTATTTCTCCCTGTTGTCTGTACTGAAAGCAGAGGTCAGGTTAAAGCAGGAGGCTCTGTGGGTCTCTACTCCTGCAGGCTATCAAGACAAAATTGAGTCACAGCATTTCTATTCACTTGAGCGAGATGAGTCTATGATCATTCTACCTGCTATGATGAGTCTACTAAATACATTGGATAAGTTTACGTTTAAAAGTCAAGACAACCAATAAATATAATGAATTACAATGTTAGTTTTCTTATCCCAACCCCACCCAAGAGTGATGTTAGTTTTCCATTCTAAGCTGCAGTTCATTTCCTTACTGACTTCATTACAGCTTTCATAAGCCCACATTGCAATCGTGATGCACAGCGATAGATCAGCCACTCCCAGGTACTGTTCACTATGACCTGCTGGGTCAGGCTGCTGCCTCCCTTTGTGAGCTCTGCCAGAGAAAACAAGAGTAGACACGGGAGCTTACTGGGGAAATGTGAGTTACTTCAATGTTAACATTGAAATGTGTTAAATATAGTATGTATCCAGTCTACATCTTGCTGTAGTTGTACTGTTTGAGGACAGACCTGGTAATCTCAGCAAAAAAAGAAACGTCCCTTTTCAGGACCCTGTCTTTCAAAGATAATTCGTAAAAATCCAAATAACTTCACAGATCTTCATTGTAAATGGTTTAAACCCTGTTTCCCATGCTTGTTCAATGAACCATAAACAATTAATGAACATGCACCTGTGGAACGGTCGTTAAGACACTAACAGCTTACAGACTGTAGGCAATTAAGGTCACAGTTATGAAAACTTAGGAGGCCTTTCTACTGACTCTGAAAAACACCAAAAGAAAGGTGCTCAGGGTCCCTGTTCATCTGTGTGAATGTGCCTTAGGCATGCTGCAAGGAGGCATGAGGACTGCAGATGTGGCCAGGGCAATAAATTGCAATGTCCGTACTGTGAGACGCCTGAGACAGCGCTACAGGGAGACAGGATGCACAGCTGATCGTCTTCGCAGTGGCAGACCACGTGTAACAACTGCACAGGATCGGTACATCTGAACATCACACCTGTGGGACAGGTACAGGATGGAAACAACAACTGCCTGAGTTACACTAGGAACGCACAATCCCTCCGTCAGTGCTCAGACTGTCCGCAATAGGCTGAGAGAGGCTGGACTGAGGGCTTGTAGGCCTGTTGTAAGGCAGGTCCCACCAGATATCACCGGCAACAACGTCGCCTATGGGTACAAACCCACCGTTGCTGGACCAGACAGAACTGGCAAAAAGTGCTCTTCACCGACGAGTCACGTTTTTTTCTCACCAAGGGTGATGGTCGGATTCGCGTTTATCGTCGAAGGAATGAGACTTACACTGAGGCCTGTACTCTGGAGCGGGATCGATTTGGAGGTGGAGGGTCCATCATGGTCTGGGGCGGTGTGTCACAGCATCATCAGACTGCCTGCAATGACAACAAGCTCAATCTCAACGCTGTGCGTTACAGGGAAGACATCCTCCTCCCTCATGTGGTACCCTTCCTGCAGACTCATCCTGACATGACCCTCCACCATGACAATGCCACCAGCCATACTGCTCGTTCTGTGTGTGATTTTCTGCAAGACAGGAATGTCAGTGTTCTGCCATGGCCAGCAAAGAGCCCAGATCTCAATCCCATTGAGCACATCTGGGACCTGTTGGATTGGAGAGTGAGGGCTAAGGCCATTCCCCCCAGAAATGTCCGGGAACTTGAAGGTGCCTTGGTGGAAGAGTGGGGTAACGTCTCACAGCAAGAACTGGCAAATCTGGTGCAGCCCATGAGGAGATGATGCACTAGCAGTACTTATACAGCTGGTGGCCACACCAGATACTGACTATTACTTTTGATTCTGACCCCCCCCCCCCCCCCTTTGTTCAGGGACGCATTAAATTTCTGTTAGTCACATGTCTGTGGAACTTGTTCAGTTTATGTCTCAGTTGTTGAATCTTGTTATGTTCATACAAATATTTACACATGTTAAGTTTGCTGAAAATAAATGCAGTTAACAGTGAGAGGACATTTCTTATTTTGCTGAGTTTATATGCAGTAGACAAGGCTGTGCCGTTACTTGTCACTATTTTTTGCTGTTAATTCAACTGCTAAACCTGAACAAAGGGTCAACTGAGGTCATCATACAGGTGTGTATGTGAAAGCAGATCTCTCTCACACACACACACACACATACTGCTCCCAGCAACAGATAACTGAAAGCCCTTAAAACTACCATTAAAGGCCATTGTAACGTGACCTCTACAAAGCATGTAATATTATTCTACCTCTCACATGTCATGTGATATTACGCAACAACCCCAGAAACCAGGGCATACTACAATCAGATGAAGGGCCTGAGCGTTGGGACTGAACACACCATTCATAATACATTACACAACTAACATACTGGACAACACAAGGTAGTTGGAGGGCTTTCAATATAATTCACATTCAAATCCTACTGAATATTTATGACCTCTTTAAGACTATTTGGTTATAGAGCCATCAATCAAACTGTGACAAATAAAATCACAGCTCTTTGATGTAGAGGTCATGAGTGATGGGTGGGTCATATGGGCACTGTGCATATTCACAGAAGAACATAGAAAATATCTGAGAAGCTCGCCTGGTACTGATAGAACTGTGGAGTCAGCGTGGTGGATTAGGTTACTGACCTGATAGAACTGTGGAGTCATCGTGGTGGCTTAGGTTACTGACCTGATAGAACTGTGGAGTCAGCGTGGTGGCTTAGGTTACTGACCTGATAGAACTGTGGAGTCAGCGTGGCGGCTTAGGTTACTGACCTGATAGAACTGTGGAGTCAGCGTGGCGGATTAGTTTACTGACTTGATAGAACTGTGGAGTCAGCGTGGCGGCTTAGGTTACTGACCTGATAGAACTGTGGAGTCAGCGTGGCGGCTTAGGTTACTGACCTGATAGAACTGTGGAGTCAGCGTGGTGGCTTAGGTTACTGACCTGATAGAACTGTGGAGTCAGCGTGGTGGCTTAGGTTACTGACCTGATAGAACTGTGGAGTCAGCGTGGCGGCTTAGGTTACTGACCTGATAGAACTGTGGAGTCAGCGTGGCGGATTAGTTTACTGACCTGATAGAACTGTGGAGTCAGCGTGGTGGCTTAGGTTACTGACCTGATAGAACTGTGGAGTCAGCGTGGCGGCTTAGGTTACTGACCTGATAGAACTGTGGAGTCAGCGTGGCGGATTAGTTTACTGACTTGATAGAACTGTGGAGTCAGCGTGGCGGCTTAGGTTACTGACCTGATAGAACTGTGGAGTCAGCGTGGCGGCTTAGGTTACTGACCTGATAGAACTGTGGAGTCAGCGTGGTGGCTTAGGTTACTGACCTGATAGAACTGTGGAGTCAGCGTGGTGGCTTAGGTTACTGACCTGATAGTACTATGGAGTCAGCGTGGTGGATTAGTTTACTGACTTGATAGAACTGTGGAGTCAGCGTGGTGGATTAGTTTACTGACTTGATAGAACTGTGGAGTCAGTGTGGTGGCTTAGGTTACTGACCTGATAGAACTGTGGAGTCAGTGTGGTGGCTAAGGTCACTGACCTGGTGCCAGACAAGAGACCTCTGGATAGATCCCCATGACAACACCAACACTCTAACACACACACACAAAGTCTATTTGTCACATGCACAGGATAAACATGGTACACAGTACAATGAAATGCTTACTTGCAGGTCCACTCTCAACAATGCTACATAATAAGGAATGATATAAAATCAGTAAATTGACCAGAAATATAAATACAGGGAGACACTCATTTACAGGAGGATATTTACAGGTGCCGGGGAAGGAGAACAGACACACCTTGGTTGGAGGGCGATGTAGTGTAGCAACTGTCCCCAATGGCACTCTATTCCCCATGTAGTACATAGTAGTGCAGGTAGGGCCCACAGGGCTCTGGTCAAATGTAGTGCACGACGTAGTGAATAGGGTGCTATCTGGGATACACACTCTGTGGGCCAGACAGCCTGTACCCCTCCCCTCGTCAGCAGCCACACTGAGCCCGGGCAGCGAGCCTCCACGTGGGGAAAGCCGAACCAAGCGCACACTGATCACATCACCATCATATCATCAGCCTGTATGTTAGGGGGCCGTGAGCTCAGAGGGCCGGTGCTGCTGTGCCAGACATTCCTGCTGCTGCTATAGCTGTCTACACATACTGAATACACACACGTGAGTGTGTTTGGGCGCAGCAGCGATACCGCCAGAGATGCACAGCAGCAGGATCCTGCAGCTGACTCTTTAGTGTAAACGTCATCAACAACACACACACACACGTGCGCGCGCGTGCACACACACACACAGGGGGAAATGTCTGCTCTACTCAATGAATCAATATTCAACTCAATGCCCTGTTTTCATGTGGTGATGATGCCTCATCTACTCCCTCTAAAACACATTGTCCCAGTCCATTACCTTTATGACAGCCTGGACAACCCCAGGGACATTACACAGATGGATGGCCAAGCCTGGCATTTTAAACACACCTCTCTGTCAGTTACTCTGACTCACTGACTCTCAGTACATGGGTCAGGCATCTTGGATCACAGACTCAAGGTCAGGATTGTTATCAAGAGTGCAGAGAGAGAGAGAGCGAGAGCGAAATCAGTACGGGAATTCTCTCAGAAAAAGTGTGTTCCACACCATGCTGATTCTTTAGTGAAAGGATTTGTTCCAGTCTGATGGTTCTGGAACATCAGCACCCACACAATAACTCTCCAACAGGACACACAGCCCATAAACTACACTGTGACTTCACTTCTCTGTGTTACACAAACAAACTGCTCCACATTAGGATTCCCTAGAAGTTCCATTGACCAGCCCGGCACCACTTAGCGATAGCTGGAAAGCACATTGGGAGTTGCAAGGCCGTGCGTTAGCCTCAGGCCACACTTAGTAACACAAGTAGGGATGCACGATATATCGGTGAACATATAGGATTCGGACGATATTAGCAAAAATGCCGACATCGGTATCGGCCCGATGTCTAGTTTAACCCCAATGTTAAAAACTGATGTCAAAGCTGCAGTGCATACCTACAGTTGAAGTCGGAAGTTTACATTCACTTATGTTGGTTTTTCAACCACTCCACAAATGTGGCAAGTCGGTTAGGACATCTACTTTGTGCATGACACAAGTAATTTGTCCAACAATTGTTTACAGACAGATTATTTCACTTAATCACAATTCCAGTGGGTCAGAAGTTTACATACACTAAGTTGACTGTGCCTGTAAACAGCTTGGAATATTCCAGAAAATGATGTCATGGCTTTAGAAGCTTCTGATAGGCTAATTGACATCATTTGAGTCAATTGGAGGTGTACCTGTGGATGTATTTCAAGGCCTACATTCAAACTCAGTGCCACTGATTGACATCAAGAAGAAATCAAAAGAAATCAGCCAAGACCTCAGAAAACAATTTGAGACCTCCACAAGTCTGGGTCATCCTTGGGAACAATTTCCAAATGCCTGAAGGTACCACATTCATCTGTACAAACAAGCAGTGCGGCTTGGTTGGGTTGTGTATCGGAGAACACATTACTTTCGACCTTCGTCTCTCCCGAGCACGTATGGGAGTTACAGCGATGAGACAAGATAGTAGCTACTAACAATTGGATACCACGAAATTGGGGAGAAAAAGGGGATAAAACTTAAATAAAATAATAATAATTTTGGTGCATCACTAAACACAAGAGTGACACCTAGTGAGAGAGGTGACATTTTTATTTATTTATATTTTATTTCACCTTTATTTAACCAGGTAGGCTAGTTGAGAACAAGTTCTCATTTACAACTGCGACCTGGCCAAGATAAGGCATAGCAGTGTGAACAGACAGCAACAGAGAGTTACACATGGAGTAAACAATTAACAAGTCAATAACACAAAAAAAAAAAAATTAAAAGAGTCTATATACATTGTATATACATTTTTGCAATTCGTTCCAGTCACAGGCAGCAGAGAACTGGAACGAAAGGCGGCCAAATGAGGTGTTGGCTTTAGGGATGATCAGTGAGATACACCTGCTGGAGCGCGTGCTACGCGTGGGTGTTGCCATCGTGACCAGTGAACTGAGATAAGGCGGAGCTTTACCTAGCATGGACTTGTAGATGACCTGGAACCAGTGGGTCTGGCGACGAATATGTAGCGAGGGCCAGCCGACTAGAGCATACAGGTCGCAGTGGTGGGTGGTATAAGGTGCTTTAGTGACAAAACGGATGGCACTGTGATAAACTGCATCCAGTTTGCTGAGTAGAGTGTTGGAAGCTATTTTGTAGATGACATCGCCGAAGTCGAGGATCGGTAGGATAGTCAGTTTTACTAGGGTAAGTTTGGCGGCGTGAGTGAAGGAGGCTTTGTTGCGGAATAGAAAGCCGACTCTAGATTTGATTTTCGATTGGAGATGTTTGATATGAGTCTGGAAGGAGAGTTTACAGTCTAGCCAGACACCTAGGTACTTATAGATGTCCACATATTCAAGGTCGGAACCATCCAGGGTGGTGATGCTAGTCGGGCGTGCGGGTGCAGGCAGCGAATGGTTGAAAAGCATGCATTTGATTTTACTAGCGTTTAAGAGCAGTTGGAGGCCACGGAAGGAGTGTTGTATGGCATTGAAGCTTGTTTGGAGGTTAGATAGCACAGTGTCCAAGGACGGGCCGGAAGTATACAGAATGGTGTCGTCTGCGTAGAGGTGGATCAGGGAATCCTGAGCAACATCATTGATATATACAGAGAAAAGAGTCAGCCCGAGAATTGAACCCTGTGGCACCCCCATAGAGACTGCCAGAGGACCGGACAGCATGCCCTCCGATTTGACACACTGAACTCTGTCTGCAAAGTAGTTGGTGAACCAGGCAAGGCAGTCATCAGAAAAACCGAGTGCTGCTGGTGAGTAAACTAGGGTTGTGTCCCAAATGGCACCCTATTCCCTATTGGACACTGGTCAAAAGTAGTGCACTACATAGGGAACAGGGTGCCATTTGGGATATATCCGACATCTGTAATCTGTTCCCTATGCTGAACTCTGCCTGAAGTTTTTGAGATATCAGTGGTAGAACTGAAACCCAAGAAGAGACAGGCCTCAGTCACTCCGATACCCCACTGACTCTGGAACATTCCCCTCTAAACACCTGAGAACAGGTGAGGTTCAGGGCCCATGTCATGTGTCAGGTCATAATGACTCCTGGGTCTCCTCCAAGGCAGCATCACTGCTGCTGACTCAGCTGAATGTACTGCATTAGGCCCAGCGGACAGCTGACAGGTAAATGTTTCAGTATATGGAAGAAGAACAGCACATGAGATATTCTTATCTGCTTTCTGACACAGGCACACCATACCTACGTGTTGTTTGGAGAACAGGAGAGGTCTAAACTGAGTGGGACGAGGTGATGTTCATCATCCATTCATTCGTCGTCTCATAATCCACAATGTTTCATCTTCTCAGCTTATGAAAACAACCCACAGCACACAGACTCCAGAGTGACCCAGTCCTCTGTTTATATATGTGGCTTCAGCAGCTAAAAATAGACATTCCTCTGTAGAGTAAATGCCATCCACAGGTAATTATTATTATAATAGAGGGTGCTTTCCAATGAAAGACAAGCAAGCATATATTAAGTGTTTCCATTTAATTGTTACTACTCTATGTAACACTATTGAGGCTTATAATATACATTTTGTAAATTAAACATAATCATGGGCCATTTTTGCCTTCCCTTTGCCAGTTCAGTTAAATCCTGGTACTTTTCATATGTCTAAATAAAGAGCTTTCTAATGATGGCAGACGTCACCTGAGGCCATCGCTCAAGATCCACATCGCTGTGTCTAAATAATGAAAACTAAAAAAGGTACAATATCTTTACATTACAGAGTCAACAAAACAACACATTATCTGGGCCAGTCCATTCTAATCCCGATGGGGCAAGTGTGCATGCCAAATGACACTCCCTACATCGTGCACTACTTATAACCAGGGCATGGTACCACCTCACTCCCTACATAGTGCACTACTTATGATCAGGGCATGGTACCATTTGGGATGTAAACCCAAGCCCAGTCACCATTTAGACCTAAAGTTAAGACCTGGGCAGGGTTTACAGTTTTGGGACTTTTTCTATTGGTTCATTAAGCCAGGAAAGCTCTAATAGACACAGATAAAGTATTTGATTTTTTCGCGCCACGCCCACCCAGGGCTTTGCGCCACGCCCACCCAGGGCTTCGCGCCACGCCCACCCAGGGCTTCACACCACACCCACCCAGGGCTTCACACCAAGCCCACCCAGGGCTTCACACCACGCCCACCCAGGGCTTCACACCACGCCCACCCAGGGCTTCACACCACGCCCACCCAGGGCTTCACACCACGCCCACCCAGGGCTTCACACCACGCCCACCCAGGGCTTCACACCACGCCCAGCCTACCATTTCATGTGGTATAAAAGACTGTACAACATAACTAGATAAAGCAGCTGAACAATCACGCACTTTTTAGTTCAACCAGTCCAATGGTGATTCAACTAGAACACAGACGTGTCTAAACCCCCACCCATAAGGTTCCTGGGCTATGACCCATGACAGAATGCTGCTCACACCATGACACACCAACATGACTGGAGGAGGATACATCATCTGAGAGCAGCAGACAGTGGCTAATAAAACACTGACAAGACAACACAGAACATGTAACCGTGCCAACAGAAGGAGATTCTATTTCTATGACAGTGCCCACACATGGACTGATCTAGTCCAGACAGATGGCTGATGTAGACACAGCAAACATCATAGAGATACATCTAAAGGTGAAATGAATAGCAGTATCGCTATACTACGATACCAGATTTTCCATGACAAAAAAGAAAATACCAGACTAAACTCTACGGTCTGATAAAAGCCTACTTTAATGTAAAATTGTGGATGCTGTAGCTTGCAAAATAAACTAAATGTGACTATAGGTGATAACATCATGCTGTTTTCTCAAGAAATTAAATCTGCTTCAAGCTTTGTTTCCTTGCCACAATACTTGTGAGTAGCGTGATACTGGTATCGTGACAGCCCTAAAATGAAGGTCCGGGAGACGAAGGCTTCCCAGGGGTTGTAGTGTGTTATGACCTTAAGGGGTCATATGTCATATGATAACCACCTACCATCTCCCATCTGGTGCTGAGTGGTTACACACTGCCCCCATGACAGACACTCCCTAGCCATAAAATCAATATAAATCCATAGACAGAGCTTCTCAGAAAGGACTCGTGATCACAAAAGATATTCCCTTTCAACCATCTCATTCATTGCACTGTGGACCAGTGTTGGGCTCAATTCTAATTCATTTCAGTGATATGAATTTTAAAAAAAACACATTTAAACTTTCCACATAAATAGCTTCTCCTTTTCAACTTATTGAGGTGATTAAAATTAGATGACCCTTTTTCAATCATTGAATTGTAATTTCAGTTTACTTCCTGAATTAATTGAACTTGAGCCTAACCCTGCTGTGGACTCAAAGACCCAGCAGGCTATTTCATGGAGGAATTAAAGTCATAGAAAGCAACACCCCTTGAGGACACTGTCAGCTGTTGCTTTAAGACATGCTGCAAAGTCTCCTAGTGATTCTGAATTAATCTGATTGTGTCTGTTATAGAGAGATACAGGATAGAGACATCAGCACTGCCTGTCAGGGAACTGAATTTGGACTACATACCTGGCATAGCATGCTTTCCTTTTATCCAAATGTTGAATAGACATGCAGACAAATTCATTTATTCAGGGAAGGGAATAATAACCTACTACTCTAGAGTAATAAAAACAATTACACCGATGTTATTTGGCAGGTCATGGATCAACTAGGAACAATTAATTGCGTGTGGGTCGGGTTGTAGGGAAAAATCTGTCCGATGTCGGATATCGGATGGGGCTAGGAATGGATGTGGCCGGCGTGGGGCGGGTGCAGCTCCAAAAGAACTGACCCGTGCAGGACACTACCTGCAGTCAACCAGGTCCTGAGTTCACTGTAGGGGAAACTCTCCAAAGTGTCACGAGGGCATTGTGTTTAATCTAAACAAAGTTCACAACACCCTAGAGAACAGCTCAACAGTCACAACCACTGATTATTATTTGACCCTGCTGGTCATCTTTTAACGTCTTGAAGAACTATCTGGCCTTAATGGCCATGTTCTGTTATAATCTCTACCCAGCACAGCTAGTAGAGGACTGGCCACCCCTCATAGCCTGGTTCCTCTCTAGGTTTCTTCCTAGGTTCTGGCCTTTCTAGGGAGTTTTTCCTAGCCACTGTGCTTCTACACCTGCATTGCTTGCTGTTTGGGGTTTTAGGCTGGGTTTCTGTACAACACTTTGTGGCATCAGCTGATGTAAGAAGGGTTTTATAAATACATTTGATTAGAACACACAACACATTGTGACAACGTTATTGACCTCTTCTGAATCCACTTGTGTTTGTCTTACATGACTAAATGTCTCTACTGGTCCTCAAATGATAGACACTGGCAACTAGAAGGATAGAAAATAATGAGTTCCTTAAATGATCCTCTCAACATGTTCAATGCACTCCGAGACTAGCCTGGTCCCATATCTGATGGAACCAAAGTCAGAGAAGTAAAATAAAAGCACATCCAGTAATAAACACCAGAACATCTAGAACCAGGCTACCCTGAGACCATTCCAGTAATAAACACCAGAACATCTAGAACCAGGCTGCCCTGAGACCATTCCAGTAATAAACACCAGAACATCTAGAACCAGGCTACCCTGAGACCATTCCAGTAATAAACACCAGAACATCTAGAACCAGGCTACCCTGAGACCATTCCAGTAATAAACACCAGAACATCTAGAATCAGGCTGCCCTGAGACCATTCCAGTAATAAACACCAGAACATCTAGAACCAGGATACCCTGAGACCATTCCAGGCTGAAGAAATTTGGCTTGTCACCAAAAGCACTCACAAACTTCTACAGATGCACAATCAAGAGCATCCTGTCGGGCTGTATCACCGCCTGGTACGGCAACTGCACCGCCCTCAACCGTAAGGCTCTCCAGAGGGTAGTGAGGTCTGCACAACGCATCACCGGGGGCAAACTACCTGCCCTCCAGGACACCTACACCACCCGATGTCACAGGAAGGCCATAAAGATCATCAAGGACAACAACCACCCGAGCCACTGCCTGTTCACCCCGCTATCATCCAGAAGGTGAGGTCAGTACAGGTGCATCAAAGCTGGGACCGAGAGACTGAAAAATAGCTTCTATCTCAAGGCCATCAGACTGTTAAACAGCCACCACTAACATTGAGTGGCTGCTGTCAACACACTGACTCAACTCCAGCCACTTTAATAATGGGAATTGATGGGAAATGATGTAAAATATATCACTAGCCACTTTAAACAATGTTACCTAATATAATGTTTACATACCCTACATTATTCATCTCATATGTATACGTATATACTGTACTCTATCATCTACTGCAAAATTTGATTTGATTAATAAACACCAGTTATCTTGATGAACTAAATTGTAAAGTATTTTGACAGTGATGTATTTTACGTTATATGTTGGACCCCAGCAAGACTAGCTGTCACCATTGACGTAGGCTCATGGGGACCCCAGCAAGACTAGCTGTCACCATTGACGTAGGCTCATGGGGACCCCAGCAAGACTAGCTGTCACCATTGACGTAGGCTCATGGGGACCCCAACAAAACAATTAAAAATAAAACTTGGAAGACATTCACAAGGTAAATGATATGCATACATACCAGAGGTCTCTGTCTGAACCAGACTACGAACATAACAGCCTTTCAGTGTAATGACCTCCCTCTACCAGGACTACAGCACCACCCGAGATCAGCACAATCTATTCAATTTACTGTCACGTCTAGAGTAGGCCGAAATCCAATCATGTATTCCACTGACCCTCATTGGAAACAAACAAACACATGCTGACCCATAGTCAGACACTCAAACAGTCAACTCAAACAGTCAACTTCTTTTCCAACTGGCACCTGGGCTGTGTTCCAAATGGCACTCTATTCCCTATATAGTGCACTACTTTTGACCAGAGCACTATGGGCATTATATAGGGAATAGGGTGCCATTTGGGACGCACAACTGATATGAGGAAAAACAACCTCAACAGTGTCATCAGGTCAGACCTGTGTCCAAGTAGCCTACTTATATCACCAGAAAAACGATGCATTCAACTAGACACCATTAGCCTGCCTGACTATTAATAGCTAGCTGAATGACAAATGGCCATACGTAGTTTCTGTAATGGGTTTTTCTCCGTCAGCTCATTCCGAGGTGTCACACTTTCCACAGGAACTCTGGTCTGCTCCCTCTTATTATATTTCAGGGCACGTCTCCAAAGTAATGCAACTCTTTCTTAACAGTCCCCCTGAAACTAACTTAACAAAGTAGAGAACAACGGGCGCGGAGGCATTACGGGATCAAGTCAGAGGCCTGCTACTGATGACTGCCTCAGTCACACACAGAGGAACACTTTCTGAGGAAAGGTGGTGGGATGGTGTGATCCTTTATCTGTGGCTGTGTAGAGTCTTACAGTGAAACGGCTCATTCTGTTCTGATTAATAATCACTTTGTGTCCCCCACTTGTCCTCCTACCTTGTTTGCCATGGAATAAATGTTGCCATGAATCTGTCATATAGAAGTGGGGGGGAAGAGGTCAACTAGAAATTATACCTGCTCATTCTAATTGGACCCTCGGACAGTGTTCTGCTGCCAGCAGCCAACTACCAGGACACAGGGCCTACATTTCCCAACAACTAGAGGAAAAGGGTTGGCCCTCCTGTTCAAGCAGTCAGCTGTGTGTTGAGCAATATTTGAAGCTGCAGTCTGTAGCTGTGATTGGGTAGAAAGGCAGAAAGTGGGATGCATATTGCCCCCCAAAAAACGAAAGCTTTATTTACAAAGGAGTAGAATGGAGCTGAGCTCAGAGCCCCAGCATGCCTCATTCCAGCAGGAGACTCAGTCACACGATAGTGAGGCAGGCAGTTAATCTGGACTTGCTGAAAGGAGGAGTCTCCATGTCTTTCTGCCATGGCTAACGCTAGCTAGAGTGCCTCAGGATATAAACTATAAACTATCAACAAAACATGCATATATATTTCAAATGTGATTGTTTGTGAGATGAGACAGATGATGTGAACTCATTTGATTAAAAAAACAGTTCAACTTCAACTGAAGAAAAACCTTTAGTTTAACATTTATACTAGGGATGAATTAACTATTAGTCGTCTGGAGGGGTTGCTTTGCTTCAACTCTTTGAATGATGAAACTGCCTCTCAGCATGTTGCACAACTGGTGAAAAAGAGGAATGGGATATTGATGTTATTAGTCAAAATGGAGAGATGTAGTGCCTGACCGACTGCAGAAATAGATATGAACTGTATTAGACTAAATGGAGAGATGTAGTGCCTGACCGACTGTAGAAATAGATATGAACTGTATTAGACTAAATGGAGAGATGTAGTGCCTGACCGACTGTAGAAAGAGATATGAACTGTATTAGACTAAATGGAGAGATGTAGTTCCTGACCGACTGCAGAAATAGATATGAACTGTATTAGACTAAATGGAGAGATGTAGTGCCTGACCGACTGTAGAAAGAGATATGAACTGTATTAGACTAAATGGAGAGATGTAGTGCCTGACCGACTGCAGAAATAGATATGAACTGTAAAGGCCCAGTAAGTGTTGATTACTTAGGCAGTAGACGTTCAACTAGTAAAACATGCTTCATAATTACTGTATGTAAGAATAGAGAGAAGTGACTGCAAGAGCGGATCCTCTTATTTTCATCAGTCCATTAGCCATGTCTAGACCTCAGCTGTAGGCAAGTTAGAATTCAGGCCAAACAAATCCAGCCTAACACATTTGCATTAGCAGGATTGGACTGGACATACAGACACAACATGAACCACCTAATTATAGTGAGTGATACTGGCTGCCATAAATAGGAGCAGCGAGAGTTGGGGGTGAAAGAGAGGAAGAAGAGGTGTTAGGGGAGAGAGAGAGAGAGAGAGAGAGAAGGTTAGGGGAGAGGGGTGAGCGAGAAAGTGAGGTTAGGGGTGAGAGAGAAAGTGAGGTTAGGGTGGAGCGAGAGAGAGGTTAGGGTGGAGAGAGAGAGAGAGGTTAGGGGTGAGTGAGAGAGAGAGAGAGGTTAGGGGTGAGAGAGAGAGAGGTTAGGGGTGAGAGAGAGAGAGAGGTTAGGGGTGAGAGAGAGAGAGAGGTTAGGGGTGAGAGAGAGCGAGGTTAGGGGTGAGAGAGAGAGAGAGGTTAGGGGTGAGAGAGAGAGAGAGGTTAGGGGTGAGCGAGGGAGTGAGGTTAGGGGTGAGCGAGAGAGTGAGGTTAGGGGTGAGCGAGAGAGTGAGGTTAGGGGTGAGCGAGAGAGTGAGGTTAGGGGTGAGCGAGAGAGTGAGGTTAGGGGTGAGCGAGAGAGTGAGGTTAGGGGTGAGCGAGAGAGTGAGGTTAGGGGTGAGCGAGAGAGTGAGGTTAGGGGTGAGCGAGAGAGTGAGGTTAGGGGTGAGCGAGAGAGTGAGGTTAGGGGTGAGCGAGAGAGTGAGGTTAGGGGTGAGCGAGAGAGTGAGGTTAGGGGTGAGCGAGAGAGTGAGGTTAGGGGTGAGAGAGTGAGGTTAGGGGTGAGAGAGAGTGAGGTTAGGGGTGAGAGAGAGTGAGGTTAGGGGTGAGAGAGAGTGAGGTTAGGGGTGAGAGAGAGAGTTAGGTTAGGGGTGAGAGAGAGAGTTAGGTTAGGGGTGAGAGAGAGAGTGAGGTTAGGGGTGAGAGAGAGGTTAGGGGTGAGAGAGAGGTTAGGGGTGAGAGAGAGAGTGAGGTTAGGGGTGAGAGAGAGAGTGAGGTTAGGGGTGAGAGAGAGTGAGGTTAGGGGTGAGAGAGATTGAGGTTAGGGGTGAGAGAGAGAGTGAGGTTAGGGGTGAGAGAGAGAGTGAGGTTAGGGGTGAGAGAGAGAGTGAGGTTAGGGGTGAGAGAGAGAGTGAGGTTAGGGGTGAGAGAGAGAGTGGGGTTAGGGGTGAGAGAGAGAGTGAGGTTAGGGGTGAGAGAGAGTGAGGTTAGGGGTGAGAGAGAGAGTGAGGTTAGGGGTGAGAGAGAAAGTGAGGTTAGGGTGGAGCGAGAGAGAGGTTAGGGTGGAGAGAGAGAGAGAGGTTAGGGGTGAGAGAGAGAGGTTAGGGGTGAGAGAGAGAGGTTAGGGGTGAGAGAGAGAGGTTAGGGGTGAGAGAGAGAGGTTAGGGGTGAGAGAGAGAGAGAGGTTAGGGGTGAGAGAGAGAGAGAGGTTAGGGGTGAGAGAGAGAGAGAGGTTAGGGGTGAGCGAGGGAGTGAGGTTAGGGGTGAGCGAGAGAGTGAGGTTAGGGGTGAGCGAGAGAGTGAGGTTAGGGGTGAGCGAGAGAGTGAGGTTAGGGGTGAGCGAGAGAGTGAGGTTAGGGGTGAGCGAGAGAGTGAGGTTAGGGGTGAGCGAGAGAGTGAGGTTAGGGGTGAGCGAGAGAGTGAGGTTAGGGGTGAGCGAGAGAGTGAGGTTAGGGGTGAGCGAGAGAGTGAGGTTAGGGGTGAGCGAGAGAGTGAGGTTAGGGGTGAGCGAGAGAGTGAGGTTAGGGGTGAGCGAGAGAGTGAGGTTAGGGGTGAGCGAGAGAGTGAGGTTAGGGGTGAGCGAGAGAGTGAGGTTAGGGGTGAGCGAGAGAGTGAGGTTAGGGGTGAGCGAGAGAGTGAGGTTAGGGGTGAGCGAGAGAGTGAGGTTAGGGGTGAGCGAGAGAGTGAGGTTAGGGGTGAGCGAGAGAGTGAGGTTAGGGGTGAGCGAGAGAGTGAGGTTAGGGGTGAGCGAGAGAGTGAGGTTAGGGGTGAGCGAGAGAGTGAGGTTAGGGGTGAGCGAGAGAGTGAGGTTAGGGGTGAGCGAGAGAGTGAGGTTAGGGGTGAGCGAGAGAGTGAGGTTAGGGGTAAGAGAGAGAGTGAGGTTAGGGGTGAGAGAGAGAGTGAGGTTAGGGGTGAGAGAGAGTGAGGTTAGGGGTGAGAGAGAGGTTAGGGGTGAGAGAGAGAGTGAGGTTAGGGGTGAGAGAGAGTGAGGTTAGGGGTGAGAGAGAGTTAGGTTAGGGGTGAGAGAGAGTGAGGTTAGGGGTGAGAGAGAGTGAGGTTAGGGGTGAGAGAGAGAGTGAGGTTAGGGGTGAGAGAGTGAGGTTAGGGGTGAGAGAGAGTGAGGTTAGGGGTGAGAGAGAGTGAGGTTAGGGGTGAGGTTAGGGGTGAGAGAGAGTGAGGTTAGGGGTGAGAGAGAGAGTGAGGTTAGGGGTGAGAGAGAGAGTGAGGTTAGGGGTGAGAGAGAGTGAGGTTAGGGGTGAGAGAGAGTGAGGTTAGGGGTGAGAGAGAGTGAGGTTAGGGGTGAGAGAGAGTGAGGTTAGGGGTGAGAGAGTGAGGTTAGGGGTGAGAGAGAGAGTGTGGTTAGGGGTGAAAGATAGAGGGATGAGGAGCTAGAGAGAGACGAGGGGAGAGTTCCTCTGCCCAGGTGTTGCTGAAGCATACAAGATCTAACAACACCTGGATAGGCATCAGTTTACCACATCATATGTTATAGCAATCTGGTGCCAAACGGCACAGTCGATGATGTGACACGCAACCATTGGTTGATGCACGCAACGTCTGAACAGGGGAACACAACCAAGCTCTCCAGGCGTTCAGGCCAAAACACACGTGCAGAAGAGCAGAGAAGAAGACATCACTCATGCATTAAGAGGATGAGAAAATGCAAGAGACCGTAATAAAGGCCAGTGGCTTTTCCCAGAGATTGTGAAATGAGTAGGAAAGCAATGGACCCATGTGTCCCTCGAAAGTCTCTCCACACTAAATCACATTGAGATCAACGAACTATGTCTAAGAACAATATCCAGTCCAAATGCTCAGCTGTATGGTTGGTTATACAACCCATCATCTCTCTCTGCTGCAGGGAATGGGATGGCACAATTATTGAGCTGCTCGGATGCAATCTGTTAAAACACAGGGATTATAAATCACGCATAGATGGCATGGCCCCGGATGATCCTGACGCACACACACACACACACACCACACACACACAGCAGTAGAGTATAGGCTGCTTTCACTTTCAGACACCAGGGAGATTTAGTAAGGGCACCTATGTGACACGTGTTTCACAATGGTCAATAGGGCATGATTAGGATACACATGATTGGTTGAACTTAATGTGGCCTTGAATATTGGATCTCAAAATGCCAGTGTATCAGATAGAAATGATGTGTGTGTGTGTGTGTGTGTGTGTAGTTGAGAACGGCTAAGAGCAAATCAAAATAAAATAAAATGAGGTAGACCTTACCGTGAAATGCTTACTTACAAGCCTTTAACTCTATTTCTTGAACTGCATTGTTGGTTAAGAAAACATATACTAAATAAACTAAAGTAAAAAATAAAGTCAAAAGACTATGCATAGATAATAAACAGCAAGTAGCAGCAGAGTAAAAACAAAGGGGGGGGGGGGGGGGGGGGGGGTCAATGTAAATAGTCCAGGTGGCCTCAGCATCTCTGCTATTAAAGTCTGGGATGGTGGCCTATGGTCAAACATAGCCAGCAATGTGGAACGCTTGCACATCTGGAGACAAGGAACAAAGTTAACCAATATGTGTTAGGCTATGCTCATGTAATGGAAATAAAAGGAAGGTGTCATTGTGATACAAAACAAAATGTTTAAAAGTATTTTTGGAATGAAACTGACTAATAGGGAGTATGTTTACAGGCAGATCATGTGCCTTCTCGATTGCTTCATTTATAGTCCACCGTGGCCCTCAAAAAGACGACTCCCAGTCCACCAGCCACTGCATGAAAAACGGACCAAATATACCTTGAAGACAGCAAGCCATTAGGCCGAAGTGTTTGGTTCAGTTAAACGTTAAGAAAGCTTGAATGTAATCAGATCACAATGTAATCAGATCACAATCTGCTTTGTATAAGAACGCGTATTAAACCCTGTCTCTAGACACACGGCTTCGATTTTTCATCTGGATTTAAGGAGGGAGAGAAATAAAATCAGAATGTCACATCACATTCTACTGATCTAGAAGCTGGGGCACTCTCGTGCACATAAAGTAACCTGTCAAAATGTCGGTCAGTGAACTATTTATTTTATTTCACCTTTATTTAACCTGGTAGGCTAGTTGAGAACAAGTTCTCATTTACAACTGCGACCTGGCCAAGATAAAGCAAAGCAGTTCGACACATACAACAACAGAGTTACACATGGAATAAACAAACATACAGTCAACAATACCGTAGAAAAAGTATATATAGTGTGTGCAAATGAGGTAGTGGTGTAACACAAATGCTACATAATAATCAGTATTTATTTACATTGACACAATGTTTCCAATTGTAGGCAGTCGATACTCAATGAACTGTGATGACACTTACCACGTGAATAGCGACAAAGAATCCGAATGATTTCAGTTCGTAGTGCGGAATCAACTGTTTCCTTTCTGTGTTTGGCCTCAATTCATTCAGTCGCCAATTGTATTCCGTAATGGAGACCATCCGCTTTTCTCAAATATCGTCCATGGAACTGTTGGTCTGTTTTGTAGAAAAAATACTAAATAGTACAAAAGGTAAAAGTGCATGAACAACCAAAGAAACGTACAAAAACACCTTCGCCGTCGCTTACATTTGGGGAGAAAACTTCTGAAGCAAATGTAGCCTATGGATGAAAGAAAAGTAGCCCACGCAGCATGCTATGTGTCGTTTTCTTGGTTCGTTTAGCGTACACTGTCTCAGAGAAGCCTCTGAGTTATTGCGAAAAAAATAATAATTGTGCAGTACTATAACACAGAATCGGATTCAAGTAGATTTCATGAAGTTGGAAATGTTGAAGAGAAAGCCGGGTGTGAGTGTGTCCAAAATCCACGCTGATCGCTACCGGTGGCACATTCCACTTGAACGCATCGAACATGATGACATCACTCTCCTCACAGCTGGAGGGTGCTGTAGCTCTTGAAAACCCTTAATATCTGTTGGGTTTTCAGCAGTTAGCTTCGCACATTGTTGGATGTGTGTGAACTACAATTCCGACATTGTTTAGAAGCATCAATAATCATCACATGCAAAACGGTTTTCAAAACATATGCTCCTTATCTTTCATGTCAGTGAGAAATAATATTTCAAATAAAAACGATACACTTAGCCTACTGCACAGATCCATAAACTGTGTGTACCAGTTGACGAACTACACTTTCTCCACAGTTACATTTACACAGTTGTTAGGAAGACACGCTAGGCTAGATAACTAATTAGCACAGATGGCCGACATGGAGATATGGTTGTGTGGGAAACACTATGTTTTGGGACACTAAAGTCCATGGAGAATAAGAGCACCTCCTCCCAGCTGCCCACTGCACTAAGGTTGGAAACATTGTCACCACCGATAAATCTACGGTAATCGATCACTTCAATAAGCCTTTTTCTACGGCTGGCCATGCTTTCCACCTGAATACCCCTACCCCGGCCAACATCTCAGCACCCCCTGCATCAACTTGCCCAAGGCCCCCCTTCGCCTACACCCAAATCCAGACAGCTGATGTTCTGAAAGAGCTGCAAAATCTGGATCTCTAGAAATCAGCTGGGCTAGACAATCTGGACCCTCTCTTTCTAAAATGATCTGCCGAAATTGTTGCAACCCATATTACTAGCCTATTCAACCTCTCTTTCGTGTTGTCTGAGATCCCCAAAGATTGGAAAGCATTCTAGACCCAAACTGTTATAGACCTATATCCATCCTGCCTTGCCTTTCTAAAATCTTCGAAAGCCAAGATCACCGACCATTTCGAATCTCACCGTACCTTCTCCAATATGCAATCTGGTTTCCGACCTGGTCATGGGTGCACCGCAGCCACGCTCAAGATCCTAAAAAATATCCTAACCGCCATCGATAAAAGACAGTATTGTGCAGCCGTCTTCATCTACCTGGCCAAGGCTTTTGACTCTGTTAATCACTGCATTCTTATCAGCAGACTCATTAGCATTGGCTTCTCAAATGACTGCCTCGACTGGTTCGCCAACTACTTTTCAGATAGTTTTCAGTGTGTCAAATCAGAGGGCCTGTTGTCCGGACCTCTGGCAGTCTCTATGGGGTGCCACAGGGTTCAATTCTCGAGCCGACTCTTTTCTCTGTATATATACATGATGTCTGGTGATGGTGATTCTCTGATCCACCTCTACCCATTCTGTATACCTCTGGCCCTTCGTTGGACACTGTGTTAACTAACCTCCAGATGAGCTTCAATGCCATACAACTCTCCTTCCGTGGCCTCCAACTGCTCTTAAATGCAAGTCAAACTAAATGCATGCTGTTCAACCGATTGCTGCACGCACCCTCCCGCCCGACTAGCATCACTACTCTGGACGTTTCTGACCTAGAATATGTGGACAACTACAAATACCTAGGTGTCTGGTTAGACTGTAAACTCTCCTTCCAGACTCACATCAAGCATCTCCAATCCAAAATTACATCTAGAATCGGCTTCCTATTTCGCAACAAAGCCTGCTTCCCTCATGCTGCCAAACATACCCTTGTAAAACTGACTATTCTACCAATCCTTGACTTCAGCGATGAAATTTACAAAATAGCCTCCAACACTCTACTCAGCAAATTGGATGTAGTCTATCACAGTGCCATCAGTTTTGTCACCAAAGCCCCATATACTACCCACCACTGCGACCTGTATGCTCTCGTTGGCTGGCACCCACTACATATTCGTCACCAAACCCATTGGCTCCAGATCATCTATAAGTCTTTGCTAGGTAAAGCCCCACCTTATCTCAGCTCACTTGTCATCATAGCAACACCCACCCGTAGCAAGCACTCCAGCAGGTATATTTCACTGGTCACCCCCAAAGCCAACATTTCCTTTGGCTGCCTTTCCTTCCAGTTCTCTGCTGCCAATGACTGGAACAAATTGCAAAAATCACTGAAGCTGGAGTCTTATATCTCCCTCTCTAACTTTAAGCATCAGCTGTCAGAGCAGCTTACCGATCCCTGTACCTGTACACAGCCAATCTGTAAATAGCACACCCAAATACCTCTTCCAGATATTGTTACTAATCCTCTTGCTCTTTTGCACCCCAGTATCTCTATATCATCATCTGCACATCTATCACTCCAGTATTAATGCTAAATTGTAATTATTTTGCCTCCATGGCCTATTTATTGCCTTACCTCTCTACTCTTCTACATTTGCACACACTGTACATAGATTTTTCTCTTGTGACTGTATATTTGTTTATGGGTAACTGTGTTATTGTTCTTGTCACACTGCTTTGCTTTCATTGTTCTCAAATGGCCTACCTGGTTAAATAAAGGTTAAATAATTTTTTAAATAAAATAACCCTAATCCTATAAAGGTGTGTAGTAATTTAACCGTATTATTATTATCGATATGAAAAATATGTTCCATAAGTTCTAACGAGCGTCTCGGGATCTTAACAAAACTCCCCCGACCAGAAGATAATATCGTCAGTAGGCGCTAAAGCAGTTAGCATCTATGAATGGGTTAGATGCTAGTGTGAAGGGAGGAAGCTACAGACTAATTCTGTCAAATGGTAGGCCTATTAGAGTACACTTCTACATTTCATCTGTATAGTACTGTATGTGACCAGGCTAGACCTTGAAGACAAGAGTAGAATAGAATCGATCATAACTTCTTATGTCACCCACAAACACACACACTCACACTTTTAGTCACATTCTCACACACACAGGGGTCAACCATAGAGTAGCGTAGGCCCTACCTGGAGCATATTAGCTTCTGTCAAGCCTTGTTGGCAGTGGCACCTGACAATAGACTGTTTGCACATGACTATATTTTGATTTCATTGATCTGTATCTGTCACACACGCAAGCATGTGCATGCTCTCTGTCTCTCTCTCTCTCTCTCTCTCTCTCTCTCTCTCTCTCTCTCTCTCTCTCTCACACACACACACACACACACACACACACACACACACACACACACACACACACACACACACACACACACACACACACACAGAGAGAAAGAGAAAGAGAAAGAGAAAGAGAGAAGGAGAGAGATTATGCCTACTGTATGTGTGTTGTCTGAAAACACCAGAGAATAAAAGGCCCTTTGACCACTTAAAAGGGGCGGCAGGGTAGCCTAGTGGTTAGAGCGTTGGACTAGTAACCGGAAGGTTGTGAGTTCAAACCCCCGAGCTGACAAGGTACAAATCTGTCGTTCTGCCCCTGAACAGGCAGTTAACCCACTGTTCCCAGGCCGTCATTGAAAATAAGAATTTGTTCTTAACTGACTTGCCTGGTTAAATAAAGGTAAAATAAAAAAAAATAAAAAAAAAGAACATCTGACCTTTATCTACTTGCTCTACCCGACAACAAGCTTCACTTAATGTCTTCAAAATCAATTCAAGTCACATTTTATTGGTCACATACACATATTTAGCAGATGTTATTGCAGGTGTAGCTAAATGCTTGTGTTCCTCGCTCCAACAGTGCAGTAGTATCTAACAATTCACAACAATACACACAAATCTAAAAGTAAAATAATGGAATTAAGAAATATATCAATATTAGGATGAACAAAGTTGAAGTGGCATTGACTAAAAATACAGTAGAATTGAATACAGTATATACATACGAAATGAGTAAAGCAGTGTGTAAACATTGTTAAAATGAATAGTGTTCCATTATTAAAGTGACCAGTGATTCCATGTCAATGTATATGGAGCAGCAGCCTCTAAGGTGCTGGGTTGAGTAACCGGGTGGTAGCCGGCTAGTGATGGCTATTTAACAGTCTGATGGCCTTGAGATAGAAGCTGTTTTTCAGTCTCTCGGTCCCAGCTTTGACGAACCTGTACTGACCTCGCCTTCTGGATGATAGCGAGGTGAACCGGCAGTGGCTCGGTGGTTGATGTCCTTGATGATCTTTTTGGTCTTCCTGTGACATCGGGTGCTGTAGGTGTCCTGGAGGGCAGGCAGTGTGTGTTGTGCAGACCTTACCACCCTCTGGAGAGCCCTGCGGTTGCGGCCGGTGCAGTTGCCGTACCAGGCGGTGATACAGCCCGACAGGATGCTCTCAATTGTGCATTTTGTAAAAGTTTGTGAGGGTCTTAGGGGCCAAGACAAATTTCTTCAGCCCCCTGAGGTTGAAGAGGCACTGTATCGCCTTCTTCACAACACTGTCTGTGTGGGTAGACCATTTCAGATTGTCAGTGATTTGTACGCAGAGGAACTTGAAAATTTCCACCTTCTCCACTGCGGTCCAGTCGATATGGATAGAGGCATGCTCCCTCTGCTGTTTCCTGAAGTCCACAATCAGCTCCTTCGTTTTGTTGAAGTTGAGGAAGAGGTTATTTTCCAGGCACCACTCCGCCAGGGCCCTCACCCCCTCCATGTTCACACCAGTTCAGTAACAGTTCAGATTGAAGTGCACTGCCCTGTGCATTTAACCTCGCTTGCCCCTCTACAGTTTTCCCTCAATAGCTATCAAAGTCAGGTTAGGAGTTTTCTGAGAACCAGGATGTGGGCAGAGAGTGGGTGGGGACAGGCAGAGAGACAAACAGACAGCACTAGAGAAAGAAAGGGAGAGTTAGCTACTATACAATCTATCAGGTTCCAGGGATTTATTTTACACAGGATATAATAATATAATATATATATATATAATATATATGTAGCTAATTTATATAAAATATAATATCATATTTTAGGGTACGGGTCTAACCCAGGTTGGAGGGATGGATCCAATAACTATCACCATATTTGCGAATGCTAGCTAGATCTATGTCCACAGTTTGAGTAGGCAGTCAACATTATATGGGCCTGCTTTGTCCAAAGATGTTTCAGTATGAAAACTCTGTGCTTTGTCTGTCTCTGTACACAAGAAGACGCATAACCTTGCATTGTGTGTGCACTACCGCCGCGTCCTTCCTTGTATCCTAGTAACCAAGGAATAGCTCAGTCAGAGGTATTCAAGCAAAATAATGAAATACAATAAGACACAAGTAAATGCTTGCTATGGATCCTTTTCATACAACTTTTAAAGTTTAATATTAGTTTTACATCCATCAAATGTAAAAGATAAATAAAAATGATTAGCTTCATTTTTCTTAAAACCATGTATTTTTACACCCCTACAGTAGGATTGAAATGATCCAAAAGTGATATCCGGTAACAAACTTCGCGCTTTGAGTTTGAGTTGAAGGGGGGATTTGAAGGTAAAAACAGCGCTTTTAATAATATGTATTTTTATTATAAAGCAATTTAACTAGTCCGTGATATAGTTACAGTTAGTTTGTGGATTCTTGCATGTATTATGTACCTGTTTCTCTGTTTATGGGAATGTGCGGTTTTATGATAGAACTTGCATGGTACAGTTGGTCTGCACAGCTTGCTTCTGTCAGTAAAACAGTTCAAGTTAGCGTTACCTAGCAAATTAGCTAGCAGTTAGCGACCTAGTTTAACTAGCTTAATGCAAATGCCATTTACTAGTTCCAACCTATACAAATGTGCTATTCACCTCCAGGAAGTGACCAACCACTCTCCCTAACTTGAGAATCTTCTGTGCAGATGGAAAACTTCATCCTGTATGAGGAAATTGGAACAGGACGCAAGTCAGTGGTTTATAAGGGGAGAAGGAAAGGGAGCATCAATTTTGTTGCAATTATTTGTAGTGACAAGTCAAAAAGACATGAAATTACTAACCACGTAAGTATCCAGCATCACTTCCTTGTAGTACAGTACACACATCCCTTTCAACTGGTTTGACTGAGTAACATTTTACAAGCAGTTTGCTACACCCGCAATAACCTGCTAAACGTGTATGTGACCAATACAATTTGATTTGATTTGAACACTGACTGCGCCTATGGTGTATCCACAGGTACGGCTAACTCATGACATTAAACATGAGAATGTGGTAACCTTCTATGAGTGGTATGAAACCAGCAACCATCTTTGGCTTGTAGTGGAACTGTGCACAGGTGAGATGCTTATTTGGTACTGTAAGAATACCATCGTTACCTTATGTCAACCTTTTACCTTTACGTTTCACAAAGCATGAATGTGATTTGATAGTGTATAATGGTAGGATAATAATAATCATTCATCATTTCTCTAAATTTTAGGGGGTTCACTGGAGTCAGTCATCACCCAGGATGAGTGCCTGTCAGAAGATGTAGTGAGGGAATTTGCCATCGATCTGGTCAAAGGCTTGAGATACATCCATGATGCTGGTATCGTGTTCTCTGACCTCACTCCCTCCAAGGTGCGGTACAGTATAGATGTCCCGACTCTCTAATTTTCAATTGGTCAAACAATCAACTCTATATCGAGGCTCATCTGACATTTAATACATTTTATAGATCAAACCATCCTAACACTTTACACCCAAGGAGCTCCTTTTGTCAACTAAGCAATGCTGATTATTTCTAGCCAGCATTTATTCTGTGTCTCAGTTTTGATTTCATGAAGTCAATGGAATTTGATTATGACCTTGTGTTTTTTCCTCCTATAGATCTTGTTGGATGGCCCTGGCACTTTGAAGTACTCTAACTTCTGCCTGTCTAAAGCTGAGGGGGAGAATCTGGAGGAGTTTTTTGCTTTAGTCACAGCAGACGAAACAGGTGGAGGGGATGGCAAAGAAAACACATCAAGAAGAAATATCAAGAGCAGAATCCAAGGTGACCCTTACAGTACATATTGTTATACCATGGCATTGTTGAATACTTGTATCTGATTGGCTTGAAGGGCATTCTAGAGCGTGCATAATTTCCCTATAACGCACGGTATATCCCCACGGTAGAATTCAATGGCTTTAGTTCATTCTTACATGTTCTATGTTTGAGCTGCTTTTGAATGCATAAGTCGAATTGAAAACATTATTGGCATTGTTGAATTCGATTTTCATAATAGCAAGCTAGGACTGATGGTTTGGTTAGCTAAACTAGGAAGTCTGTTTGTTTGGTTACCAAGGCAACTACTGTAGCTATCTAGTAAACTTGCTAGCTACGTCAGTAGATGTTGAACACATTTCTACTGGTAAATTAACACATTTCTACCGGCAAATGTGTTAAATTATAGCCATGGTATAAAAGGGATAATCAACTCGGGACTCAATGCGTTCTCTGGAAAATAATGCAACTCCGTGGAAAGTTTGTTCCACTCCACTAGCGCGTCGTTCCTGATTTTCCATAGAACACATAGCCCCTCACTGATTATCCCTTACTTATTGGATGTTTACTAGAATGTTCTATCACATATCCTATTGTCGCTACACAGGGTCGCTACATTGTTCGCAGGACAAACTCAGCCTGTTTCATTACACTGGTGTCAGAAGAGAAGTGGGATCCAACTTCTGACCCCAGTGTAATGAAACAGGCAGGGAGAGTGACGCAACTTCTGACCCCAGTGTAATGAAACAGGAAGGGAGAGTGACGCAACTTCTGACCCCAGTATAATGAAACAGGCAGGGAGAGTGATCCAACTTCTGACACCAGTGTAATGAAACAGGAAGGGAGAGGGATCCAACTTCTGACCCCAGTGCAATGAAACAGGCAGGGAGAGTGACGCAACTTCTGACCCCAGTGTAATGAAACAGGAAGGGAGAGTGATCCAACTTCTGACCCCAGTATAATGAAACAGGCAGGGAGAGTGATCCAACTTCTGACACCAGTGTAATGAAACAGGAAGGGAGAGTGATCCAACTTCTGACCCCAGTGTAATGAAACAGGAAGGGAGAGTGATCCAACTTCTGACCCCAGTGTAATGAAACAGGAAGGGAGAGTGATCCAACTTCTGACCCCAGTGTAATGAAACAGGAAGGGAGAGTGATCCAACTTCTGACCCCAGTGTAATGAAACAGGAAGGGAGAGTGATCCAACTTCTGACCCCAGTGTAATGAAACAGGCAGGGAGAGTGATCCAACTTCTGACCCCAGTGTAATGAAACAGGAAGGGAGAGTGATCCAACTTCTGACCCCAGTGTAATGAAACAGGAAGGGAGAGTGATCCAACTTCTGACACCAGTGTAATGAAACAGGAAGGGAGAGTGATCCAACTTCTGACCCCAGTATAATGAAACAGGCAGGGAGAGTGATCCAACTTCTGACACCAGTGTAATGAAACAGGAAGGGAGAGTGATCCAACTTCTGACCCCAGTGTAATGAAACAGGAAGGGAGAGTGATCCAACTTCTGACCCCAGTGTAATGAAACAGGAAGGGAGAGTGATCCAACTTCTGACCCCAGTGTAATGAAACAGGAAGGGAGAGTGATCCAACTTCTGACCCCAGTGTAATGAAACAGGAAGGGAGAGTGATCCAACTTCTGACCCCAGTGTAATGAAACAGGCAGGGAGAGTGATCCAACTTCTGACCCCAGTGTAATGAAACAGGAAGGGAGAGTGATCCAACTTCTGACCCCAGTGTAATGAAACAGGAAGGGAGAGTGATCCAACTTCTGACCCCAGTGTAATGAAACAGGAAGGGAGAGTGATCCAACTTCTGACCCCAGTGTAATGAAACAGGCAGGGAGAGTGATCCAACTTCTGACCCCAGTGTAATGAAACAGGAAGGGAGAGTGATCCAACTTCTGACACCAGTGTAATGAAACAGGCAGGGAGAGTGATCCAACTTCTGACCCCAGTGTAATGAAACAGGCAGGGAGAGTGAGCTTTCCCGCGGTGGTCGATGAACCCTCAACCTTCTGGCCCAAAGTCACAAAAGCATGCTCAAGTGGCAGAGTCGATATCCACGCTTATAAACACAGGGTCGCCACAATATCATATATCATATGCCTGTATCATATCACGGTTTTCAATATGTTGTATAATGGAGATGTCTTTGTCTTTCTTCAGGGTCTCCAATATACTGTGCACCAGAGGTGGTCAAAGGGGGGGACCACAGTATCAGTAGTGATCTGTGGGCCCTGGGCTGTATATTCTATGAGATGTTTTCAGGTACTCATCAAATCACTTGGGCTGTGTCCCAGATCTGTTTGTCCTCTTGCCAACTCCTTTGCTCATTGTCATTGCAATTAGTGACAAGTAGTTGTCACAGTAGCACAAACAGACAGGCACTTGATTTATTGACATTAATAACAGTACTAATTTCATACCTAAATAGACCTTCTGTCTTGTTTTGCGGTAATTTGTCAGGAAAACCACCATTCTTCTCCGAGACGTTTTCTGAGTTGATTGAGCTGATATTACTTCAGGATCCTCCATCTCCAAGGCAAACGGGTAAAATGCCAATTTTTATTGCTTAACAAAATATGTTTTTATTGTCACAAGAGCATCTTAATTATAGTCCATATCGTTTTTGTTGTTAAAGGGGCTTCTTCCTGCAAGCCTACACAAGAGTTCCAAAGCCTGCTTAAAGGTTTGCTTCAGAAAGACCCTCAGAAGAGGTACGTCCCTACTCCCTTCACCAATTCAGATTCTTGGTTTGAAGTTTCTATGATGGATAATTCATATTATCCCTTTGACATATGACCTTTGGAATGGGCGATACCTAGTCAGTTACACAACTGAATGCCTTCAACAGAAATGTATTTTTCGCATTTAACCCAACCCCTTTAAATCAGAGCGGTGTGGGGGGCTGCCTTAATCGACGTCATCGGTGCCCAAGGAGCAGTTGTTGTTGGGGTTTAATTGCCGGCAGAGTTTTCCACCTTGCTAACTCAGGGATTCGAAGCAGCGACCTTTCGGTGACCGGCCCAACACTCTTAACCACTAGGCTACCTGTGTAGGACAAGTGGGCCGACATAAGTTTGGTCAGAAAGAGAGGGCTTTATTAGACTTCAGCTTTTAACTGTTCTTCTCAGGATAAACTGGACTCAGTTACTGGTCCACCCATTCTGGAGAGGAGTGTTCTCTGAGGTCCACACCAGCGAGGAGGAGGAGGAGGAAGAAGAAGATGTCTCATTCAGCTCCAGGTAATGTTTATGTTTCATATAACCATCAGGGAATTTATTCACAAAGTGTCTCAGAGTAGGAGTGCTGATTTAGGATCTGTTTTGCCTTTTAGATCACAATGAATAAGATTACATGGACTGGAGGGAACTGATCCTAGATCAGTACACTTATTCTGAGATGCTTTGTGAATACAGGCCTGGTCTCAGTCTCGTTTCCTCAAAGGAGTTACCTCATTACACTCCCTGGTGGTATGCACCATTTCCTCGAATTGTGTCCCCTGGCCTCAACACAAAGCATTATGTTGGGTATTTCATGTTTGGACATGGATTACATGTTAAACATCAAATTTCAAAACAAATCCAAGTTGATTTGTAACATGCTGAATTGTAGCTTTTTATTGATCCCCTTAAAGGGATACTTCAGGATTTTGGCAATGAACTCGTGAATAGCATTTTTCTATCTCTGCGTGCATTTTGAAGGAAGTTGCTAACTAGCGCTAGCACAAGGATTTGAAGTCTATCATGCTAACAGATACCATAGACTGCTTGTTAGCATTAGTTTGCAAAACTACCTCTAACTTTCTTCATACTGGATGCAGATACTGTACATAAAAATGGTATCAACAAGTTCATCTGACTCTGGGGAAGTAGATAAAGGGCCTCATTGCCAAAATCCCAAAGTATCCCTTTATAGTTAAACCTTTGTTCTGCAATTGTAGGAAATTGACTTGTACAGCAAGCATTTGTCTGCCAATGTTAGTTTAATGTACATAGACAGGTCATTTATAAACTGTTTGAGAAGCTCTGTCTCCCCTGTTTCAACGCCAAACACTGTTGTGCAGTTGCATATCTTCCTCCCCGTTTCAACACCAAACACTGTTGTGCAGTTGCATATCTTCCTCCCCGTTTCAACGCCAAACACTGTTGTGCAGTTGCATATCTTCCTCCCCGTTTCAACGCCAAACACTGTTGTGCAGTTGCATATCTTCCTCCCCGTTTCAACACCAAACACTGTTGTGCAGTTGCATATCTTCCTCCCCGTTTCAACACCAAACACTGTTGTGCAGTTGCATATCTTCCTCCCCTGTTTCAACACCAAACACTGTTGTGCAGTTGCATATCTTCCTCCCCGGCCTTTTCTCATGACATAACTTCTTGAGAATGCATGTTGGTCTGATGTTATCATAAACCATGGCTGTGTGTTCAGGATGGAGCCTGGACCTGCCCAATCAGATGGGTTGTACTGTGAGCCGTTAGTGGGAGGAAGACAAAGGACTTCACAGAGCACACACACAGACACAAACGTGTTGCTGATGTTGAATATGATTTACTAAGTGCAATATGAGCATAAGATAACAGTTTGTTTCACTTGTGTAATAACCTATACCTCTAAACTCTATAACCATGTAATAACACAGCAGGTTCTTTGTAACTACAGTGTAGCTACTATAGGTGTCTTATTACTGTGTAGTTACATAAGTCTAAGGTCATGCGTTTCCTTGCTGTTTGTAGTCTGGTGATGTTTTACTAGTCTACTAGTTGATATGCACTAGCTGATATCTGACCTTTCGTTTGGCTGCAGTGTGGGGAGGAGTGGTGTCTGTGCCTCTAGCCAGTCATCAGCAGTGACACCTGTCTCAGTGACCTCCCAGGGACCAGGAGGGGGATACAGAGGGGTACAGGGAGGGGCCGCAGGGGCAGAGGAGCCCGTCCGCATGCACCCCAACAAATCATTCCGATTAGGTAATGCTTTCTGGGAAGGTGGAAGAAGACATGTTGATGACAGCTGATGACAGTGTAGGAGCTATGTCTGAACATAGTTCTATTCTTCTTCTTCTTCGTAGACAAAATGACAGAGCTTAGACCAAAGAGTGCACTGGACAAAGATACCAGGGAGTCCATATTCCTCCTCAGGTATGATCAGTGTTCATCTCCAGTTGTTCTGATCATTTACTGAACATTGTGTTGGATCAACAACTTGACTAAGTCAAACTGTAAAATACTAATCTCATGTCTTTTTTTAAAAATTAATGTTTTTTAAAATCTCAAAATGAAGCATGTTTTATGTGATCTTTTTCATCAACCAGCTCTCGTCCAACTCCAAGAATGAGTTGCACTGCAAGAGATCCACCCAACAGGACACCATTACCTCAAGTGAGTTCTTCTCTTATCAAATAGCCAAAGGAGAGCTCTGCCATACCTCTGCAACCTTCTCCACAATTACATTTGAAGTGTAATCTTTCTGTGAGCTGTCTGTAATCAGAAACATGGTAATAGTAATCAGACTATTACCATGATGCCTGTAGACTGCAGAAACTGGTAGTTGAGAATTCATTATTTTGAAAGGTTATTCTCGGTTACAGTTGTTTGTTAACCTTTGGCGCCCTCTACAGCATTCTCAGTGAAGTGCATATTTTTTCTCCAGATGGATTTCCTGTAAGCATAAGGACATTGTAATACATAAGAATGTCCAAATTTCACTTTCATTTAGCCGCTTTAGCCACTTTAATTTATGAGATCTTTGCAAGTCTGGTGTGTGAGTAATGTTTGATTATTGGGCTGTAGTGGAGCGGGTCAATAGCTTCAAGTTCCTTGCTGTTCACATTACTAAGGAATTACACACACACACCAACACAGTCGTGAAGAAGGCACAACAACGGCTCTTCCCCCTCAGGAGGCTGAAAATATTCGGCATGGGCCCTCAGATCCTCAAAACGTTCTACAGCTGCACCATTGAGAGCATCTTGACTGGCTGCATCACCACTTTGTATGGCAACTGTTTGGCATCCCACCACATGGCGCTACAGAGGGTAGTGTGTACGGCCCAGTACATCACTGGGGCCCAGCTTCCTGCCATCCAGGACCTCTATACAAGGCAGTGTCAGAGGAAGGCCCTAAAAATGGTCAAAGACTCCAGCCACCCAAGTCATAGACTGTTCTCTCTGCTACCGCAGGGCAAGCGGTTCCCATACAACAAGTCTGGAACCTGAACCTGAACAGCTTCTAGCCCCAAGCCATAAGACTGCTAAATAGTTAGTCCGGGTAGCTATTGATTAACTATTTAACTATCTGCAGTAACTCCGGACTTATCTATCTTGTTGCCTGTTGACTACTTTATAACTACCTATATGTACATACAGTATCCACCTCAACTACCTTGTATCCCTACACATGTTCTCAGTACTAGTAGCATTTATATAGTTATCAGTACTCATTGTGGATTTATTCTTTGTTATTGTTTTTCTATTATTAAAAAAAAAAATCTGTGCTCATGGTTGGGAAGTAAGTAAGTATTACACTGTTAGTGTACACCTGTTGTGTATAAGCATGTGACAATTAAAAAATGAGATTAGATTTGATGTTCTACATGATCACATACTGTAATTGTGCTCATTTGTAATGATGACATCACTGTGGTCGTTGTCATCTCCAGGACAGTGTGGTGGCCAGTGGTCTGAATGACATCAGTTACTGTATAAAGGACCTGGTGTACACTGACTCTGACCTGGCAGTAACACCTATTATGGACAACCCAAAGGTAACACAAACTACATCATGTAACTGTGCTCTTTCTCCTGTTAACTTGTTTTTTTTTTCTTTCTAGTAATACATTGTTATTAATTATTGTTGGGTTTTGAGTTTTCATGAAAGGCATGTCACTGTATTTGTGAATGTGACATTAAAACTTGCTCTGTATTTAAGCAATAGTTTCAGTGCCCATGCTGATGGGGAATTTTAGGGAGGTGCGCGGTTCCGCTGTGCGTCCCCCATGGACGGTGGACTCGGAACCAGATAGTCCAGCGTCCCATTGTGAAATATCTATCACGGGTCCTCGGCTTTGGACTCTGAATTGTTCTTAAGAACAGAGGTGGGCAATCCACAACTCTTGTGCATTCTAGTAACAAAGATGTGTATATTTTTTCAGATTCTGAAGACCGCTCCAGTGCGATATGACCTGAAGACTTTGTGTGTCCGAGCATACTCAGGTAATGAAGAAGAACAAATAGGAAAGTCTCGACTGCTGTGCCGCTGCTGAGTAACACTTGGACACACTCTGAAATTGACAGGTGTTTAGCAGGTGTTAATATACACACACACGGGTTAGACAGACAGCTAAAACGGTTATTGAGCTCCTCTGACCCCCCCCTATAGTGGAGAAGCTGTCCTGTCTGAGCTCTGAGGACTGGAGGGTGTTTCTGCAGCAGCTGTGCTCTTCTCTGGAGGCCCAGGCTGATAAGACCACGACGGGGGTCCGCTCTAAACTCAACCTCCTCTGCTATCTGTGTACCATAGCTGCCCACAAGGACACAGCTACCAGGCTCATCAACTCCGAGCTGGTAAGGGAAGGGTCACTGCCTGACGGTCTGACCACATGCCCAGCATGCCTGCCATTCCTCCCAGGGCTGCTGCTTTTAACAAGACATGGGCCCCTCTAGGCTAATTTAAGTGTTCAGAACTTAGGCTCTCAGAAGAGAATTCTTAGAATCACAACACAACCTCTGGCCTTGCTGAGGCTTCTCAAGTGTTAGAATGGTGAAAGGCCGCGGCACTACAAAGCCGTCAAAGGGTTCCTATATTTACCATGTGACCCGAGCTCCTTAGCATAGCTACAGTACGTGTTGGCCTCTGTTGATCAGCGGGAAGCTGAAACAGTAGTCAGCTAGGTGGGACCAGGAAGTTAACGCTTTCCTCAAGATAATAATAAAATGAACTTCCTTTTTCCTTTACTTTTTGTTACTGAGATCCGCTCAGCTGTAACATGTTCAATGACCCTAGTTATTTATGAGAGCACAAAGACCAGGAGGATGTCCCAAATGACACCCTATTCCCTATATAGTGCACTCCTTTTGACCAGGGTCTATAGAGGTCTGGTCAAAAGTATTGCACTATATAGGGAATAGGGTTCCATTTGGACGCACAGATATCATCAAGTTACTTCCTCGTTGCAGTGATGAGGTATTACGTTGAGACATAATCTGGTGAAATTTAAGATCAAATCTCTTCATTTGTTTATTAATGAAATGTCCAGACTGAGGATTGATTCAAGCGTAGTAAATATATTTCTCCTAGAACTATTAACCACTAGATGGCATTCCATCACTTACTCAGATTGAACTGAAAATGACATCACCACAATCATTAGACCTCATGGTATCTTTAGTATATAATTTCTTTAGACATATTCGGACACTATAGCCAGCCGTGACTGAGTTTATGACAATGATGTATTGGCAACTTGACTAATTCAGTATTGTACTACTGAAAGACGACTGGACTGAAAAAAATCATGGAAAAGTAATTCCTTCGGAAAGTATTCAGACCCCTTGACTTTTTCCACATTTTGTTACGTTACATATATTACGTTATATACTAAGAATGATATGTACAGTAGATATATTGCAGTGTTAACCAACTGCTGTTGTGTTCTCTCCATTTGTGACAGTTCCCTGTGTTGACCCAGCAGCTGCGTCTAGCACCTAACTGGGATGTGTGAGTTCCTTTAGCTTCCACCTGTCTGACCCCATACATACATACATACATACATACATACATACATACATACATACATACATACATACATACATACAACCATTCTCTGCATTCTCCATGCGCCAGTGCATGGAAATAATGTCTAGCATGTACTGTAGCCTACTGCACTTTATGATCTGATCTGGTGCCTGGTCTGGATATGCTATAAATCACTGTTAGCCTTTACAATGATCTGATGCCTGGTCTGGATATGCTGTAAATCACTGTTAGCCTTTACAATGATCTGATGCCTGGTCTGGATATTCTATAAATCACTGTTAGCCTTTACAATGATCTGATGCCTGGTCTGGATATGCTGTAAATCACTGTTAGCCTTTACAATGATCTGGTGCCTGGTCTGGATATGCTGTAAATCACTGGTAGAGAGATGTCCATCATCAGGATCATAAAAAACACTTTTGACGTGAGGATTTATATTTAGGTTGAAAGGAATTATGAAAGGATGTTGTATAGATTAAATGAATTTAATTACAGCAACACTTATTACTAAATAGTGATAAAATGATGTAAAAAATGTCAGTGTTATTTCTGTGTATGTTTTCCATGTATTTACACCAGACCTGTCTGTCTATTCCAGGAAGACTATGACATTAGTAGCCTATGTCTATGGATGTTTTTGTATTCCAGGAAGACTATGACATTAGTAGCCTATGTCTATGGATGTTTTTGTATTCCAGGAAGACTATGACATTAGTAGCCTATGTCTATGGATGTTTTTGTATTCCAGGAAGACTATGACATTAGTAGCCTATGTCTATGGATGTTTTTGTATTCCAGGAAGACTATGACATTAGTAGCCTATGTCTATGGATGTTTTTGTATTTCAGGTGAAAACAGTGTCATGTATTTATGGTTAGACCTGTGTCCTGTGTGTGTGTGTGTGTGTGTGTGTGTGCGTGTGCATGTGTGTGTGTATTCCAGAAAGTTTAAGGTGATGCGGGTGCTGGGGCTGCTGGCATCCCACTGCACTGAGCTCAGAGAGGAGACCCCCGTCACTGAGGTTAGTGGTGCTGTCTGTCACGCTGTCTGTCACTCTGCTGAGATTAGTGGTGCTGTCTGTCACGCTGTCTGTCACTCTGCTGAGGTTAGTGGTGCTGTCTGTCACGCTGTCTGTCACTCTGCTGAGATTAGTGGTGCTGTCTGTCACGCTGTCTGTCACTCTGCTGAGATTAGTGGTGCTGTCTGTCACGCTGTCTGTCACTCTGCTGAGATTAGTGGTGCTGTCTGTCACATTGTCTGTCAAACTGCTGAGATTAGTGGTGCTGTCTGTCATGTTGTCTGTCACTCTGCTGAGGTTAGTGGTACTGTCTGTCACGTTGTCTGTCAAACTGCTGAGATTAGTGGTGCTGTCTGTCATGTTGTCTGTCACTCTGCTGAGGTTAGTGGTACTGTCTGTCACGTTGTCTGTCAAACTGCTGAGATTAGTGGTGCTGTCTGTCATGTTGTCTGTCAAACTGCTGAGATTAGTGGTGCTGTCTGTCATGTTGTCTGTCAAACTGCTGAGATTAGTGGTGATGTCTGTCATGTTGTCTGTCAAACTGCTGAGATTAGTGGTGCTGTCTGTCACTCTCCTGAGGTTGGTGCTAATGTCCGTCACGCTGTCTGTCACACTGCTGAGGTTAGTGGTACAGTCTGTCACGCTGCCGAGGTTAGTGGTACTGTCTGTCACACTGCCGAGGTTAGTGGTACAGTCTGTCACGCTGCCGAGGTTAGTGGTACTGTCTGTCACGCTGCCGAGGTTAGTGGTACTGTCTGTCACACTGCCGAGGTTAGTGGTACTGTCTGTCACACTGCCGAGGTTAGTGGTACTGTCTGTCACACTGCCGAGGTTAGTGGTACTGTCTGTCACACTGCCGAGGTTAGTGGTACTGTCTGTCACACTGCCGAGGTTTGTGGTACAGTCTGTCACGCTGCTGAGGTTAGTGGTACTGTCTGTCACGCTGCTGAGGTTAGTGGTACTGTCTGTCACACTGCTGAGGTTAGTGGTACTGTCTGTCACACTGCTGAGGTTAGTGGTACTGTCTGTCACACTGCTGAGGTTAGTGGTACTGTCTGTCACACTGCTGAGGTTAGTGCTACTGTCTGTCACACTGCTGAGGTTAGTGGTACTGTCTGTCACACTGCTGAGGTTAGTGGTACTGTCTGTCACACTGCTGAGGTTAGTGGTACTGTCTGTCACGCTGCTGAGGTTAGTGGTACTGTCTGTCACACTGCTGAGACTGGCATCGTCCAGCAGCACTGCACCGGGCCCCTTCACCCTGTTGTCACAGCACCTATGCTTGTCCTCTGTATCAATGGTGGATGTGTCCCAAATGCATAGGGCTCTGGTCAAAGTGCACTATGTAGGGAATAGGCTGCCATTTGGGATTCGATCGGTGTATCACATATAACTGACAAAGCCATGAGCTGCTGAATAGTTGAACATCACTTTAACTGTAGGAACCAGAGCAGACAGTGTAGTGGTCTCAATACAAACATCCCACAATCTTTTACACACACACAATTCTAACTATGTGAAAGACCCCTACAACATCAACAACAACAGTCAAATCTGTTGAATTAAAATCCCCTAAATCTGTTACTAATCGCAGCAGAGGCATAGAAGTCTAGTCTCTATGCAGCATTATGATCATCCAATGGGAGCGGTAGTGAGAGAAAGTACCGGGGTGAATCACCAGATGCCACTGTAACCCAGCGGTAGGTAGAGCTCTAAACAAGCGCCACCGATCCACCTGCCCAAACATGCTTATGGAGCCGTTAACAAACCGTCAAAGACATTGTGGTTAATCATTTTAAAAAACAGGATTCTATTTGATGTGAAATCTGGCGGCTCCACCCTTGATCCACGTCTTACATGGGTTTACCATGATTTCCTGTGGTGGTTTATAGGTTTAAAGCTCATAGAGGAGGGGTATACGAGCGATATACAAAATGGCCGTCGTTAATCGGCACACCAGAGAATGGCGCAGTGACTTTTATTTTCCACAGTCTTCTTTTGTAAAGATGGCTGAGGATTTGTTGCCCCGCCCCCCACCACCCATCTGGGCACAGCTAGCTCAGATTCCCAGAGTGACAGATCCCAGAGGCTTTTATCATTGTGCTCTCCACAGGGGTTCTGTGTCTGATGGTCAGCCGCAGTCATGGCCATTTCTGCTTCAGGGCAGGGCTATTGTCACCACCATCTCCATATGTCTGCCACACTGTGGATCTCAGTGGTCGTCCGTGATCCTAGTTAAAGTTTCCACTGTGAGACGAGTTTTCTCTCTCTTGGTCCGGGCTCGTGTTGCGCCGAGTGTTTTTTGAAAGGAGTTCTCACAGTGAGAATCACAAGTTACAATGCCGCAAAGTTCAATGTTTATTGTCAGCGTTGAATTTGATGCCTCAGTACGCTCTATAGGCTACATAACAGAATCAGACGTCAAGTTGGTCCTACACTATCATTACAAACCTCCATTTCTCACAGTCCTTTAAAACAGTGAGCACCAATGACTGCAGCTGCTATTTTTCAGGCATACTGTTGGCTTAGTTAGGACAGGAAGAGAGGAATTAGTTCAGTATTATCCCCTTTCCTCTGCCTGTCTCTATGGATACTTCAACATCATTCTAATTAAGTGTTATCTTCCCTGGCAGAGGCAGTACTTTTCTGTGCCACAAACCACCAAGCCCCAATTCAGACATTTTCTCTCTCTCATGGCAGCGCGTCAATAGTGCTGCACACACTGTCTGCTGTTTCCACCCAGTGTCCCTTAGAAACTGGCCTAGTGTGCCGTGCCGGCCGTCCCTGCAGAATGAGCAGAACAGACTGCCTCCTGCCTCCCTCCTCTCATTGTGGGAGAATTAGCCTGTTCCATTTCCTCAGACAGGGCTTGGAGGCTCGTTCTCACTCCTCACTACTGGAAAAGGAACAGAGTGCTGGGGCCAATGAACACTGCTGTTGATTCTATTCAGTTTGGTTTCTTGTGTCTTTTGCCAAACTATGATTGTGTAAAGATTGTTATTTTAGGGAATTTTAGGTTTGTTAAATTTTAATTTAGGTTGTTTATCCATTACTCCAAAAACATTTGAATAATTTGGTATCCATGTATTCATCATCAAAAACACATCCATAATGGCTTGAGTTAAATTATTGCTCGCTGGCCAAAGCAATATGTCTCACGTCCTTCTGATAACTATAGGCAGAGGCCATTGGTGATCTATGGGACCATAGACTCCTGAAAACGCCTGAGGTCATGTGTGTCGCAGGCGTCAGCCCTAGATCAAACACCTGTCTTCTTCTGGACAGCCGTGGGATATTGATTGACCACACTACAGCAGAGCAGGTCACCTTTTGTTTGTTATTAGCTTGCTCCTTCCATCAATAGGACATCAGGACATATCTGTCTGCCTGTCCTGCCTGCCTTCCTGCCACCCTGTTTGTAATGAGTGAATGATCAGGCTCAAACCACTAAATGTCACAATACATTCATTAAGCTAAATCACATACCAGGGATATTTTATTGATTCAATTGATCAGTTGCATTAATGTGATGTTTAAATCAAATGTTAAAATCGGACAAATCACAAAGCTACTGTTTGTTAGTTTAATCGTGAGAAAGGTAGTATTTTCATGTCACTTTGGCCCATTGCCCTTGGTGTGATAATTTGTCTTCATGCCTGCTGAGATGTCTCCAGGAAGACTCCAGTCTCGTGTTGTTCTGAACCACAGCTGAGACGTGATGATAGTGATGATGAGTAACAAAACCTCGGTTGCCTTGAGAAACTGGTCTCTCTGTCTCTCCCTCCCCAAGCCTCGCAGGAATGCTTAATGTTGCATGGCCTTAAACTGTCTGTAGCCTCAGTAGTTTAAAGCTCTGCCTTATGGGTTGGGGGGATGGAGGAGGGGGGTAGTAGCGGATTGTACAGGAGCGATAATGATGCGTTTGGAGGAAGTAGCCGTGTGTTGCGGCTCCAACTTAGCCTGTTTGTTTTCTTGAACAGTGAATCGTCAGTCAGTTGCAGGACATCTCTCCTGCCAAAGCTTTGTTTCTCTCTGGCATCAAACGTGAGCCAAACATCTGTTTCCTGCAAAGTCACCATTTATGTTCTTTACCGGCCAGCGCCAGGCCGCCTCGCACTGAGTGTGCTGCCTATTTGCATAGCACCCTGCTGAGAGCGCTGCCGCAGTAAGTCCGTCACATCCTCCCCACTTCTAAAGAGGACGAGACTAGGAAAATGCTAATTCCACGAATTAGCCAGTTAGGGTGTGTGTTTGCTTATATGTGAATATATATGTGTGTGTGGGTGTGGGTGTGGGTGCAGGGGGGGGAGGGGGGGGTTATTATGTGGATCCTTCCAATAATTTGGGGCGGCAGGTAGCCTGGTGTTGGACTAGTAACCGGAAGGTTGCAAGATCGAATCCCCGAGCTGACAAGGTAAAAATCTGTCGTTCTGCCCCTGAACGAGGCAGTTAACCCACTGTTTCTAGGCTGTCATTGAAAATAAGAATTTGTTATTTACTGACTTGCCTAGTTAAATAAAGGTGAAAATAAATAAATAAATAACACCATAATGACATGTTTTATATGGAGTCTCATTAGCCTCCCTCCTCCCTCCCACCTTCGTCCTTTATCCAGTTCATTCTAGCTCCATACCCTTTATAGTGTTATAATGTAGCTCCGTACCCTTTATAGTGTTATAATGTAGCTCTGTACCCTTTATAGTGTTATAATGTAGCTCTGTACCCTTTATAGTGTTATAATGTAGCACTGTACCCTTTATAGTGTTATAATGTAGCTCTGTACCCTTTATAGTGTTATAATGTAGCTCTGTACCCTTTATAGTGTTATAATGTAGCTCTGTACCCTTTATAGTGTTATAATGTAGCTCTGTACCCTTTAGTGTTATAATGTAGCTCCGTACCCTTTATAGTGTTATAATGTAGCTCTGTACCCTTTATAGTGTTATAATGTAGCTCTATACCCTTTATAGTGTTATAATGTAGCTCCGTACCCTTTATAGTGTTATAATGTAGCTCTGTACCCTTTATAGTGTTATACTGTAGCTCTATACCCTTTATAGTGTTATAATGTAGCTCTGTACCCTTTATAGTGTTATACTGTAGCTCTATACCCTTTATAGTGTTATAATGTAGCTCTGTACCCTTTATAGTGTTATAATGTAGCTCTGTACCCTTTATAGTGTTATAATGTAGCTCTGTACCCTTTATAGTGTTATAATGTAGCACTGTACCCTTTATAGTGTTATAATGTAGCTCCGTACCCTTTATAGTGTTATAATGTAGCTCTATACCCTTTATAGTGTTATAATGTAGCTCCGTACCCTTTATAGTGTTATAATGTAGCTCTATACCCTTTATAGTGTTATAATGTAGCTCTGTACCCTTTATAGTGTTATAATGTAGCTCTATACCCTTTATAGTGTTATAATGTAGCTCTATACCCTTTATAGTGTTATAATGTAGCTCTGTACCCTTTATAGTGTTATAATGTAGCTCTGTACCCTTTATAGTGTTATAATGTAGCTCTATACCCTTTATAGTGTTATAATGTAGCTCTGTACCCTTTATAGTGTTATAATGTAGCTCTGTACCCTTTATAGTGTTATAATGTAGCTCTATACCCTTTATAGTGTTATAATGTAGCTCTATACCCTTTATAGTGTTATAATGTGGCTCTATACCCTTTATAGTGTTATAATGTAGCTCTGTACCCTTTATAGTGTTATAATGTGGCTCTATACCCTTTATAGTGTTATAATGTAGCTCTATACCCTTTATAGTGTTATAATGTAGCTCTGTACCCTTTATAGTGTTATAATGTAGCTCTGTACCCTTTATAGTGTTATAATGTAGCACTGCACCCTTTATAGTGTTATACTGTAGCTCTATACCCTTTATAGTGTTATAATGTGGCTCTATACCCTTTATAGTGTTATAATGTAGCTCTATACCCTTTATAGTGTTATAATGTAGCTCTGTACCCTTTATAGTGTTATAATGTAGCTCTGTACCCTTTATAGTGTTATAATGTAGCACTGCACCCTTTATAGTGTTACAATGTTGGCTTCATTTTATTTATTTATTTTATTTTACCTTTATTTAACTAGGCAAGTCAGCTAACCACTAGGCTACCCTGCCGCCACATTCATGGAGTAATGAGCTTTAAATCTGTCATGTCTAAAGACCTCAGTTGATTAATGGACACCGTTTGACAATGTAGACCTTAGTGCTAAAGTAGAAGAATAACAGGATGGAATGGGGAAAACATCACTTCTGGCACAGTATTCTACTCTTGTCTGGACATTGTTGCGTATCCAGTGTTGGTAGGGTGCATTATTCAATATAAAGTGTTGTGAAGGGCAGGAGTACTGTCACAACTGTGAGTGAGTGACTGATGCTAGTGCATTCCCTGCGCCTCCAGGCTGTTGTCATGTTCACGGAGCTGATCAGGGAGAACTTCAGGAACAGCAAACTGAAGCAGTGCCTGCTGCCGCCACTGGGGGAGCTGCTCTACCTCATCGCCACACAGGTGACGATATACTCCAAAGCAGTGCCCTTTCAACCCTATGCCTTCTACTGTCTTAATGAAATTGCCATTACAATGAATTAGACCTACTAACTTCTATTCAATCAATCAATCAAATGTATTTTATAAAGCCCTTTTTAAATGAGCAGTTTACAGCTAATGACTTATATGTCTGTTGGCTTAGGCCTTTATGATGATATTCTGATACTGTTGATAATCTACCACAAAGATACCTGCTTAAATAACTACTGTATTTAAGCACTCTCAGTAATATCAGCACTTAAAGATGTTTGTCTGTCTGCATTTGGTTTTTGTGTTTGATGAATGCTCACAACAGTTTGTGCAATGATTTGAAAACACTAAATGACAAATCGCTCTACAACACACAGTATTGCTTTTCATAGCTTTTCATAATGGCTTGCCACTAGTTTATTATTCCATTGAAAAGCTATGCAAAAAAGCTGTTTAACTTTCACGCTGTTTTGACTGTAAGTTGTCTTGACCTCCCGCTGCATCTGAAAGCCATGTAGACACACATGAAGGTTCCTGGTGGTGGGATAGTATCTTTATTTTCAGGAGGGTTCCTGTTCCTCTCTGAGCTCTCCAGTTTGTCAGGGTCACTCAGTGCAGCACACACACAATGGCCATTGACTTTATTAGCTCAATAACCAATAGAAGTAAAGGGTTTTAAAGTGCCATTTATTCTCTATTGGCTATTTGTTTTTTCTCCACAAAAGTATTTTAATGTATGGAAATGTGCTTTCAAGGCTGAATTCAGGTAGCGTTAGTTCTAGTTTAATACAAATACCCGTGAAGAGTCATTTCATGTTATGGATCCACACCATATTGATACACGCGACAATTCTCTTTCTCCTAATTTATGCTAACTGAGAGTCTTAGGAATTTGTACACCGTCTCCACAGAATAATGGAGAAGCCTCTAAATAATTTGGAGTATTCTGAGATTCGAGCAACATCTATAGGCCCTTTCCTATTATTAATACTACATGGACAACATGGGGAAACAATATGTATGAGGATTGATGTACTGTAAGTATACTGTATTACATAACAAAATAATATTAATAATAATAATATAATAATAATATTTTTTTTAAACACAGAAAAATGAATAGACGGCATAAAAGCAGAGCTTAGGTAAAAACAAGCCATGTGGTTAATGGGCTCTCTGAACACTGCAGATGTAGGATCTTAATTTGAGACAGTTACCTACAGCAGGAAAATAATCCTGCAGCAACAACATTTTTGTAGGGGTTGATGCTTTTTTCGTTAGGGCAAATCAAGTCTGAAATTTCAAAGTGGAAATGACAAACTTTTGAAACTTTTTTAAAACTCAAATATACTACAAGTCTGCATTTCCTGCCGTGCAGGAAGGGATCAAATGAAGATCCTACATCTGCATGCAGCACAGTGTATGATCAAAGGCCTCATTAACACGGATGTAGTGATGAAAAGGTGGGAGAATGTGAGCAGCAGTGGAGATGACAGGAGGAGAATAGTGTAAATGCAAGCTAACTCAAAACAACTTCACATGTAGTGTAATAGGTGCATAAAGATTATTCTGTGTGTAAACAGTGTTTCCATACGCTTTTGGTTCACTACATCACTCCTCATTATTTACTGTCAATATGTTTTGGAGCCAATTAATTCACATATCCCCAGTTTACTACATAATAACACACATTCCCTCACCGTTACCAAAGGCATTTCCAAGTTCCAAATTTGGTAGCTAGCTAGATCATTTGCTGGGGCTTATTTATTTAGCCTAATTACGCTAGCTGCTGCTGCTTTGTTTTACCCTAATTATTCCCCCAACGAGCCGCTACAGAGGTCCTCTCTGTCTCCACTCACAGCCCCTCCCCTTTTCTTACCTTCCCTTCCCTCTCTCCCCGCAGGAGGAGAAGAAAGAGAACCCAGGAGAGCTGTGGGTTGTTCCTGCTGCCGCCTACACAGTGTTAATGAGGTGCCTTCGGGAAGGGGTAAGACTGCTGCACCTGCCTCAGCAGGAGGGAGGGAGGGAGGGGGGTGGGGGACTTCCGCGGTAATGATCCTCCTGCAAGGCCCTACAGGCATTGTTTGCCAACTGCAAGTCAAGGGCATGCAGCAGACCCAGTTGTCAGCCCCTGTCATGTACCTGCATCAAAACAACCCCCGGATGGATGGGTCCTTGTCATGACCTCGCCGGCAATTAACGACCGGTGGATACACACACGTACACACACATACACACTCTGTATGTAGGCTGTGTGTAGTGCAGTAGTGTGTCAGTCAGCCAGATAGTCAGTCTGGCCAGAGGACCGTTGTTCCTCAGCTGGTGCATCTGTTCTTCTTAATTACACAACTGAGTTTGTTTCAAAAGACCATGTCTCTTCTCCCAGAAGGGAGAGTTGATATTACGTGTTCATTATAAACTAATTAGCAAAAGTTTTAGGCTGGCCAGCGTATATACCAATATGGAGCAAGATTTATTCCAAAGATTTGTGAGTTGGGTGGGGGGGAAAATATAATTTAGTTGTACCTATGTACTTAAGAAACTTTATTTGTACGTAGGTCAATTTAAGTCTGATGCCATCTACTGTAATTTCATTGAAAGGATTTGCCTAAAAATAGGTTTTGTCCAGACAGTTTACACCAAATTTGTGAATTCTGATCCATAATCTCCAGTCTTCTATTTAAAACATATTAATAATAATGGTGTAATGGATCCTGTTCATCTTTCCTAGAAATTATGTCAGATGTTTTTATATACCTCTAGAATGTTATATCTGGACCTCACAGCATCAGAGGGAAAGTTAATGTACATGCTTCTTACAATGTTGACAACGTTGACTGTCTGGGATAGTTCTAGAGAGAGTGCTGTCTGAGTGACTGTCTGGGATCGTTCTGGAGAGTTCTGTATGAGTGACTGTCTGGGGTAGTTCTGGAGAGAGTTCTGTATGTGTGACTGTCTGGGATAGTTCTAGAGAGAGTTCTGTATGCGTGACTGTCTGGGATAGTTCTAGAGAGTTCTGTCTGAGTGACTGTCTGGGATCGTTCTGGAGAGAGTTCTGTCTGAGTGACTGGGATCTTTCTGGAGAGAGTTCTGTCTGAGTGACTGTGTGGGATCGTTCTGGAGAGAGTTCTGTCTGAGTGACTGTTTGGGATCGTTCTGGAGAGAGTTCTGTCTGGGATCGTTCTGGAGAGAGTTCTGTCTGAGTGACTGTCTAGGATCGTTCTGGAGAGTTCTGAATGAGTGACTGTCTGGGATAGTTCTAGAGAAAGTTCTGTCTGAGTGACTGTCTGGGATAGTTTTGGAGAGCGGTCTGTATGAGAGTTCTGGAGAGAGTTCTGTCTTAGTGACTGTATGAGATAGTTCTAGAGAGAGTTCTGTCTGAGTGACTGTCTGGGATAGATTTGGAGAGAGGTCTGTATGGGATCGTTCTGGAGAGAGTTCTGTCTGAGTGACTGTCTGGGATCGTTCTGTATGAGTGACTATCTGGGATAATTCTGGAGAGAGTTCTGTATGAGTGACTGTCTGGGATAGTTCTGGAGAGAGTTCTGTATGAGGGACTGTCTGGGATAGTTCTGGAGAGAGTTCTGTATGAGGGACTGTCTGGGATAGTTCCGTAGAGAAGTCTGTATGAGTGACTGTCTGGGATAGTTCTAGAGAGTTCTGTCTGGGATAGTTTTGGAGAGAGGTCTGTATGAGTGACTGTCTGTGATAGTTCTGGAGAGAAGTCTGTATGAGTGACCGTATGAGATAGTTCTAGAGAGAGTTCTGCCTGAGTGACTGTCTGGGATAGTTTTGGAGAGAGGTCTGCCTGAGTGACTGTCTGGGATAGTTTTGGAGAGAGGTCTGTATGAGTGACTGTCTGGGATAGTTCTAGAGAGGTCGGTATGAGTGACTGTCTGGGATAGTTTTGGAGAGAGGTCTGTATGGGATTGTTCTAGAGAGAGGTCTGTACGAGTCCTGTAGGAACTGCAGGCACAGGGGACTTTTGTTGATTTAATTAAAGGATTTGTTCAATACAGACTCTGAGCTGTAATGAGAATAATACTATCAGGAAAGTTAAGTGGTGTTGAGAGTCAGTCAGTCACTCTGTCTCTCTCCACCAGCCACCTTGACTAATAATAACTCTGTGGGTGCTCCTCTCTGAGGGCCGGGAGGGAGATATGACTGAGGAAGGGAAGCACAGCACACACTCACACACTCACACCACGTCGGTCATTAAGACGCTGCCAACCGGGTGCTTTTCTTATTTATTTCTATTGAGCGATGATGAGTGCTGACTGACACTTGCCTACTTCTCTAGGGAGAACCTCCCCAGCTAAACACAGATTGAAGTCAAACTTTCAGAGTAGGATGGGAATTCTAGCTAAGTTCTGATTGGATGGATCCTGGCTGTGGCAAGCATGCATGATTCAGCGGCTTCATGTCTTTGTAAACAATAACATATGGCAATTAGACTAGATAGCATAGCCTATATACAGTCTATTAGACACATCACCCCATTCACCAAAATGGATCGCTCCTACAGACAGTGAGTCATGTGGCCGTGGCTTGCTATATAAAGCAGGCGGACAGGCATCAAGGCATTCAGTTACTGTTTGATTGAACATTAGAATGGGCAAAACCAGTGACCTAAGCGACTTTGAGTGTGGTATGATGGTCGGTGCCAGGCACGCCAGATCTAGTATCTCAGAAACGGACTCCTGGGCTTTTCCCGCATGACAGTGTCTAGGGTTTCCCCAGAATGGTGCGACAAACAAAAAACATCCAGTCAGCGGCTGTCCTGTGGGCGACAACAGTTTGTTGATGAGAGAGGTCGAATGAGAATGGCAAGAATCATGCAAGCTACAGTAACAGGCAGGCTACAAACAGACAAATAATGGCTCAGTACAACAGTGGTGTGCAGAACGGCATCTCGGAACACGCAATTCATCGATTCTTGTCACGGATGGGCTATTACGACCACACCAGTTCCACTCCTATCAGCTAAAAACAACAATAAACGGCTCCAGTGGGCAGGCACGCGATCACCAGCACTAGACAATTGTGGAGTGGAAAAACAATGCCTTGGCTGACAAATCCTGATTCCTGTTGCGTCATGCTGATGGCAGAGTCCGGGTTTATCGTAAGCTGCATGAGTCCATGGCCCCATCCTGCCTGGTGTCAACGGTACAGGCTGGTGGCGGTGGTGTACCGCTGTCAAATCTGAAGCAACTGTGTGATGCCATTGTGTCAGCATGGACCAACATCCCTGTGGAATATTTATGACTTGTAGAATCCATGAAGAATCCCCAAAGAAGTCTCTCAGAAGCTCTTCTGGAGGCAAAGGGGGTCCGACCCAGTACTAGATGGCTGTACCTAATAAACTGTCTGGCGATTGTATGTTTTCATATGTTATTTATGGTCGCTTCTATTCCCACACTTCATTTGCAACACTGGTAGCACTAAATTGATGCAGTATTTCCCTGCATGGTTAAAACATTTCAAATTTAATTGTTATGTGAAATGCTTACACCACTTTAAATGCACTTAACTGCAATTCTAGCTGTGTTTGCATGTCAGATTTTCATGACCACAGCTGATTCTGAAAGCCCAACCAAACTGTGAAAATAAGATGTCAAGAAGAGAGTTGCTTGTTCTCTTGTTAAGGGCAGCAACCCACATACCGTAACATTGCAGCGAGTGTAGCAGCATCAGCAAATGTTTCAGGAGGGAGAGGAAGATGGAGGGAAAGTCTGGGCGTGAGAGAGAGGGGAGCCTGAATGCCAGAGATGGAAAGGGAGAAGGAGACTGGGAAGAGAAGGCAAGGCAGCGAGAGATAGGGAGACTGGGAGGAGAAGTCGAGAGAGAGAGAGAGAGAGAGAGAGACGGGGCAGGTGAATCAAGTGAGAGAGGACAGAGAGAGAGAGAGACGGGCCAGACTTGAGCTGCCTGCAGGAAATATTTATGAGCGTGAAGAAGATGTTCCCAGTGCCAATGATGAAAGGTGTGTTTGGGAACAGAGGCAGTGGCGGTGGTGTATCTGTACCAGGGAGAGGGAGCCAGGGGCTTCAACCCTCCTCCTCTATCTCCTAGTCCTGGCCACCGCACCGCTCCACTCCACACAGCTCTCCACTCACATTAAACATGTATCAGTCCAACACAGGAGCTACTGTAATGCTCTGCTCCTAATCAGCTGCAGCCTAATCTCGCTCTGAAGCATAGCCCAATTCCCTATATAGTGCACTACTTTTGGCTCCGGTTAAAAGTAGTGCACTATATAGGGAGTAGGATGCCATTTGGGACGAATCACCTCTGGATGATTCGTAATAATAACCAGCTACATCACACACTGCTACATTTCTACATATTGATTCCTGACATGCAATTCAATGTCCTGCAATAATCATGACAGATAATCTCTGTTTGTGTGGAAGGACATTTTAATGCTGCTTAACAAAAGCAAATTAATGTTTTGCTCCAGAAGGAAGCATCAATCTTTAGGGTGTTGACCTGGTCCATATTGCAAAGATCAATAATATTTTCATTTTTTGTGAGCTAGAGAACCCACTGGGCACAGACGTCAATTCAACGTCTATTCCACGTTGGTACAACGTAATTGAATTGAAACGACGTGGAAACAACATTGATTCAGCCAGTGTGTGCCGAGTGGGAAGTGTCTCTTTTAAAAGAACGTAGACATTCTTCAAGGGAGATTGTATCTTAAAGTATTGTAGTACTCAATGGTAATAATTTCAGAGATCCTTTCCACACTGTCTTGTAGGTGTTTTGCTGTCTGACTTATTACATGCCAGCTCCATCTTTGCATTCTTCTGTAATCTTCTAAATACACATTTCACAAAGTTAAAACCCATTTTGATATTTTTTGGTTTTAATATCACTCTTATTCATTAAACATGCCATTTAAACGGAGAGGATAGAGTTCTAAGCAGAGAGATGAAAACAAGCCGGATAATGAAAGGCTTAGCTGGCGGTCCTGAATTTACATCGAGCGTTCTTCTGGTCCAGGTGCTGCGCTGCTGCTTCAAAAGGGACATAATTACACACAGGCACTTGTTGCAGGCTGGGGAAACCACAAGAGAGACTGCAGGGCTCCTCTCAGTCTGACACGGCTAACACTCTGGGAGAACATACAGCACAGGCTCAAACTAGAGGAGACACAAAGGCTAAGCTTAGTAAAGACTTATAGCTACCACTATGATAAGAGTCTTCTTCTCATATAGAATTGTTTACTGGGGATTTTTCGATCCTCGTGTAGTGGAGATACTAAGCTTAGTAAAGAGCTGCATTGAACTCTGTTTTGTCCTCATAGTTTTGTGTTCAATCCCCATGTAGGCCCTACAGTATTATGGTTTATGGTTCTTAAGGTTATGGTTTTAGGCCCTACAGTATTAGCCCTAGGTTATGGTTTTAGGCCCTACAGTATTAGCCCTAGGTTATGGTTTTAGGCCCTACAGTATACACCCTAGGATATGGTTTTAGGCCTACAGTATTAGCCCTAGGTTATGGTTTTAGGCCCTATAGTATACACCCTAGGTTATGGTTTTAGGCCCTACAGTATTAGCCCTAGGTTATGGTTTTATGCCTACAGTATTAGCCCTAGGTTATGGTTTTAGGCCTACAGTATTAGCCCTAGGTTATGGTTTTAGGCCTACAGTATTAGCCCTAGGTTATGGTTTTAGGCCTACAGTATTAGCCCTAGGTTATGGTTTTAGGCCTACAGTATTAGCCCTAGGTTATGGTTTTAGGCCTACAGTATTAGCACTAGATTATGGTTTTAGGCCTACAGTATTAGCCCTAGGTTATGGTTTTAGGCCTACAGTATTAGCACTAGATTATGGTTTTAGGCCTACAGTATTAGCCCTAGGTTATGGTTTTAGGCCTACAGTATTAGCACTAGGTTATGGTTTTAGGCCCTACAGTATTAGCCCTAGGTTATGGTTTTAGGCCTACAGTATTAGCCCTAGATTATGGTTTTAGCCCTACAGTATTAACCCTAGGTTATGGTTTTAGGCCTACAGTATTAGCCCTAGGTTATGGTTTTAGGCCCTACAGTATTAGCCCTAGGTTATGGTTTTAGGCCCTACAGTATTAGCCCTGAGTTATGGTTTTAGGCCCTACAGTATTAACCCTAGGTTATGGTTTTAGGCCTACAGTATACACCCTAGGTTATGGTTTTAGGCCCTACAGTATTATGCCTAGGTTATGGTTTTAGGCCTACAGTATTAGCCCTAGGTTATGGTTTTAGGCCCTACAGTATTAGCCCTAGGTTATGGTTTTAGGCCCTACAGTATTAGCCCTAGGTTATGGTTTTAGGCCCTACAGTATTAGCCCTAGGTTATGGTTTTAGGTCCTACAGTATTAGCCCTAGGTTATGGTTTTAGGCCCTACAGTATTAGCCCTAGGTTATGGTTTTAGGCCCTACAGTATTAGCCCTAGGTTATGGTTTTAGGTCCTACAGTATTAGCCCTAGGTTATGGTTTTAGGCCTACAGTACTAGCCCCAGGTTATGGTTTTAGGCCCTCTGTATTAGCCCTAGGTTATGGTTTTAGGCCCTACAGTATTAGCCCTAGGTTATGGTTTTAGGTCCTACAGTCTAGACATTAGTTAAAGGCTTTCATCCCTTTTCATGTTGAATTAGACTCCTGTTTGGAATGATTTTCCAGTTAGTCCAGGGTAATCTACAGTATATCTGCAAAACAAATGTAAGTAATTTAAATGTTTCTTGTAGAACAGTTAAACAAGGAAATAAAATGGTGTTTAAAATAGCTCTCATGCCCACGCATTTTGAGAACTTCTTGGATGAGTACTTTTTGTTGTTGTTGCATCCTATGTCCATTTTTTCCCAGTGTGTTAGATGCTAGTATTAATACAGTAGCAGTGTTTTATTTAGAAAAATAGAGAATTAGCCGCACTCCACTCCACAGGTGTGCCCAATGTCCTTTAATGGCGGTTTTCAAATTGCCACCCTATTTTCTATTTAGTGCACTACATTTGTACCAGGGAGTTAGATCAGGGTTCTCCAACTTTTTCTCTCAAAATAAATCCTGAGCCACTCGTATACAAGCAGCATATTGGTAGGCCCAATAGCAATAGCTATTGACCTTTTGATGTTCTTTACCATATATTTTCAATGCCCCTCCCTGCCTCTGTTCATAACATTAGATTTTCAAAGCCCCTCCCTGCCTCTGTTCATAACATTAGATTTTCAATGCCCCTCCCTGCCTCTGTTCATAACATTAGATTTTCAATGCCCCTCCCTGCCTCTGTTCATAACATTAGATTTTCAATGCCCCTCCCTGCCTCTGTTCATAACATTAGATTTTCCATGCCCCTCCCTGCCTCTGTTCATAACATTAGATTTTCAGTGCCCCTCCCTGCCTCTGTTCATAACATTAGATTTTCAATGCCCCTCCCTGCCTCTGTTCATAACATTAGATTTTCAATGCCCCTCCCTGTCTCTGTTCATAACATTAGATTTTCAATGCCCCTCCCTGCCTCTGTTCATAACATTAGATTTTCAAAGCCCCTCCCTGCCTCTGTTCATAACATTAGATTTTCAATGCCCCTCCCTGCCTCTGTTCATAACATTAGATTTTCAATGCCCCTCCCTGCCTCTGTTCATAACATTAGATTTTCAATGCCCCTCCCTGCCTCTGTTCATAACATTATATTTTCAATGCCCCTCCCTGCCTCTGTTCATAACATTAGATTTTCAAAGCCCCTCCCTGCCTCTGTTCATAACATTAGATTTTCAATGCCCCTCCCTGCCTCTGTTCATAACATTATATTTTCAATGCCCCTCCCTGCCTCTGTTCATAACATTATATTTTCAATGCCCCTCCCTGCCTCTGTTCATAACATTAGATTTTCAAAGCCCCTCCCTGCCTCTGTTCATAACATTAGATTTTCAATGCCCCTCCCTGCCTCTGTTCATAACATTATATTTTCAATGCCCCTCCCTGCCTCTGTTCATAACATTAGATTTTCAATGCCCCTCCCTGCCTCTGTTCATAACATTAGATTTTCAAAGCCCCTCCCTGCCTCTGTTCATAACATTAGATTTTCAATGCCCCTCCCTGCCTCTGTTCATAACATTAGATTTTCAATGCCCCTCCCTGCCTCTGTTCATAACATTAGATTTTCAAAGCCCCTCCCTGCCTCTGTTCATAACATTAGATTTTCAATGCCCCTCCCTGCCTCTGTTCATAACATTAGATTTTCAATGCCCCTCCCTGCCTCTGTTCATAACATTAGATTTTCAATGCCATTTTCAGACTTCACTTTCTGAAAGGTTGGAATAAGTAGTGACGCATCACATGACTCCAAGGTTTTCTCTGTGTGTGTTTTGTTTATGCTGTTTTAGTCTAGTATAGTTGCCTTTGTAACATCAGGTTAAAACATGCTCTGAGTTACAGCACACCTTATACACAGTAGCCTCCAGCGTGCCTTACCTTTGTGAAAAGGGAGTCTGTGTACAGTATGTCCACACCGGTATGAAAGATAGTTAGTTGTACAAACGGGCGTGTTTAAAAAAACGGCCTCAGCTTTTCTTCACAGTGATTTTGTATGGTTGTTGTGTGGAGAGAGAAGAGAAACCTTGAGGCTGCTGTGCTGTGTGGAGTATCTTGACTTGAGTTGTATTCGTTTCTGGTTGACTTGTTCTACTGACACAACAAGGCCTTTCTGACTGGAATGTTCCCCCTCACTATGTTCACTCTTCGGGTCTGTCCCAAATGGCACCCTATTCCCTATATAGTGCACTACGTGGACTCTGGTCAAAAGTAGTGCACTATGTACAGAATAGGGTGCCATTTGGGACGCAGATTCCTTAACTCCTCACTCGCCCTCTAGCAGCTTGTCAATCAGTGCAGGTGTCCTCCTACTCAGCACCTCAACTATATCAGAACCTAGAGCCCTCTTTCTCTCTCTCTCTCTTGCTGTCTCTCTCTCTCTCTCGCTGTCTCTCTCTCTCTCGCTGTCTCTCTCTCTCTCGCTGTCTCTGTCTCTCTCGCTGTCTCTCTCTCTCGCTGTCTGTCTTTCTCTTGCTGTCTCTCTCTCTCTCGCTGTCTCTCTCTCTCTCGCTGTCTCTCTCTCTCTCGCTGTCTCTGTCTCTCTCGCTGTCTCTCTCTCTCGCTGTCTCCGCTGTCCCTCTCTCAATTAAATTAAATTCAAAGGGCTTTATTTGCATGGGAAACAAGTGAAATAGATAATAAACAAAAGTGTAAACACTACACTTACAAAAGTTTCAAAGGAATAGAGACATTTCAAATGTCATATTATGTCTATACATAGTGTTGTCACGATGTGCAAATAGTTAAACTACAAAAGAGAAAATAAATAAACATAAATATGGGTTGCATTTACAGTGGTGTTTGTTCTTCACTGGTCACAAATCCTGCTGCTGTGATGGCACACTGTGGTATTATCAAAATTGGATTTGTTTTCAAATTCTTTGTGGATCTGTGTAATCTGAGGAAAATATGTGTCTCTAATATACATTGGGCAGGAGGTTAGATAGTGCAGCTCAGTTTCCACCTCATTTTGTGGGCAGTGTGGACATAACCTGTCTTGTCTTGAGAGCCAGGTCTCCTTAAGTTGATTCAGCTGCGGGATCGGGGCACCACCAGTACAGAGCTTGCTCAGGAATGGTAGCAGGCAGGTGTGAGTGCATCTGCACGCACAGTGAGGCAAAGACTTTTGGAGGATGGCCTGGTGTCAAGAAGGGCAGCAAAGAAGCCACTTCTCTCAAGGAAAAACATCAGGGACAGACTGATATTCTGCACAAGGTACAGGGATTGGACTGCTGAGGACTGGGGTAAAGTCATTTTCTCTGATGAATCCCCTTTCCGATTGTTTGGGGCATCCGAAATAAAGCTTGTCCGGAGAAGACAAGGTGAGCGCTTACCATCAGTCCTGCGTGCATGTGTCATGCCAACAGTGTGGGGTTGCTTCTCAGCCAAGGGAGTGGACTCACTCTCCATTTTGCCTAAGAACACAGCCATGAATAAAGAATGGTACCAACACATCCTCCGAGAGCAACTTCTCCCAACCACCCAGGAACAGTTTGGTGACAAACAATGCCTTTTCCAGCATGATGGAGCACCTTGCCATAAGGCAAAAGTGATAACTAAGTGGCTCGGGGAACAAAACATTGATATTTTGGGTCCATGGCCAGGAAACTCCCCAGACCTTAATCCCATTGAGAACTTGTGGTCAATCCTCAAGAGGCTGGTGGACAAACAAAAACCCCACAAATTCTGACAAACTCAAAGTATTGATTATGCAATGGGCTGCCATCAGTCAGAAGTTAATTGACAGCATGCCAGGGCGGATTGCAGAGGTCTTGAAAAAGAAGGGTCAACACTGCAAATATTGACTCTTTGCATCAACTTCATGTAATTGTCAATAAAAGCCTTTGAAACTTATGAAGATGCTTGTAATTACACTTCAAAATTCCATAGTAACATCCGATAAAAATATCTAATATCTAAAACTTTTGGCCACGACTGTAGTTCAGAAAGGTACTGTGGTAGAATACTGGTTTTAACTAGTGAACGCTATGTTTATTAGGTTGTTAGTAGTGATCCTCATTTCCACGTTTTTTCATTTCCTAATTTCCACGTTTTAATGGAGCTTATGATGTAACCCAGTGGAACCAGGGTAACAAGGTGACTTAATGGATGTGTGGTATATAATGGATGTGTGGTATATAATGGATCTGTGGTATATAATGGATCTGTGGTATATAATGGATCTGTGGTATATAATGGATCTGTGTTATATAATGGATGTGTGGTATATAATGGATCTGTGGTATATAATGGATGTGTGGTATATAATGGATCTGTGGTATATAATGGATCTGTGGTATATAATGGATGTGTGGTATATAATGGATCTGTGGTATATAATGGATGTGTGGTATATAATGGATCTGTGGTATATAATGGATCTGTGGTATATAATGGATGTGTGGTATATAATGGATCTGTGGTATATAATGGATCTGTGGTATATAATGGATGTGTGTTATATAATGGATGTGTGGTATATAATGGATGTGTGGTATATAATGGATGTGTGGTATATAATGGATGTGTGGTATATAATGGATCTGTGGTATATAATGGATGTGTGGTATATAATGGATCTGTGGTATATAATGGATCTGTGGTATATAATGGATGTGTGGTATATAATGGATCTGTGGTATATAATGGATGTGTGGTATATAATGGATCTGTGGTATATAATGGATCTGTGGTATATAATGGATGTGTGGTATATAATGGATCTGTGGTATATAATGGATGTGTGGTATATAATGGATCTGTGGTATATAATGGATCTGTGGTATATAATGGATGTGTGGTATATAATGGATCTGTGGTATATAATGGATGTGTGGTATATAATGGATCTGTGGTATATAATGGATCTGTGGTATATAATGGATGTGTGGTATATAATGGATCTGTGGTATATAATGGATGTGTGGTATATAATGGATCTGTGGTATATAATGGATCTGTGGTATATAATGGATGTGTGGTATATAATGGATCTGTGGTATATAATGGATCTGTGGTATATAATGGATGTGTGTTATATAATGGATGTGTGGTATATAATGGATGTGTGGTATATAATGGATGTGTGGTATATAATGGATGTGTGGTATATAATGGATCTGTGGTATATAATGGATGTGTGGTATATAATGGATCTGTGGTATATAATGGATCTGTGGTATATAATGGATGTGTGGTATATAATGGATCTGTGGTATATAATGGATCTGTGGTATATAATGGATGTGTGGTATATAATGGATCTGTGGTATATAATGGATCTGTGGTATATAATGGATCTGTGGTATATAATGGATATGTGGTATATAATGGATATGTGGTATATAATGGATCTGTGGTATATAATGGATCTGTGGTATATAATGGATGTGTGGTATATAATGGATCTGTGGTATATAATGGATGTGTGGTATATAATGGATCTGTGGTATATAATGGATCTGTGGTATATAATGGATCTGTGGTATATAATGGATGTGTGGTATATAATGGATGTGTGGTATATAATGGATCTGTGGTATATAATGGATGTGTGGTATATACTGGATCTGTGGTATATAATGGATGTGTGGTATATAATGGATCTCTGGTATATAATGGATGTGTGGTATATAATGGATGTGTGGTATATAATGGATGTGTGGTATATAATGGATGTGTGGTATATAATGGATGTGTGGTATATAATGGATGTGTGGTATATAATGGATGTGTGGTATATAATGGATCTGTGTATATAATGGATGTGTGGTGTATAATGGATGTGTGGTATATAATGGATGTGTGGTATATAATGGATGTGTGGTATATAATGGATGTGTGTTATATAATGGATGTGTGGTATATAATGGATGTGTGGTATATAATGGATGTGTGGTATATAATGGATGCGTGGTATATAATGGATGCGTGGTATATAATGGATGTGTGGTATATAATGGATGTGTGGTATATAATGGATCTGTGGTATATAATGGATGTGTGGTATATAATGGATGTGTGGTATATAATGGATGCGTGGTATATAATGGATGTGTGGTGTATAATGGATGTGTGGTATATAATGGATGCGTGGTATATAATGGATGTGTGGTATATAATGGATGTGTGGTGTATAATGGATGCGTGGTATATAATGGATGTGTGGTATATAATGGATGTGTGGTATATAATGGATCTGTGGTATATAATGGATCTGTGGTATATAATGGATGCGTGGTATATAATGGATGTGTGGTATATAATGGATGTGTGGTATATAATGGATGTGTGGTATATAATGGATGTGTGGTATATAATGGATCTGTGGTATATAATGGATGTGTGGTGTATATAATGGATGTGTGGTGTATATAATGGATGCGTGGTATATAATGGATGCGTGGTATATAATGGATGTGTGGTATATAATGGATGCGTGGTATATAATGGATGTGTGGTATATAATGGATCTGTGGTATATAATGGATCCGTGGTATATAATGGATGTGTGGTATATAATGGATCTGTGGTATATAATGGATGTGTGGTATATAATGGATGCGTGGTGGGTAATGAACCACTTCACATTTTAGCCATTGTAATGATTTGTGTAAATCAAATTGTTACTTGCTAATTGTTTTGTTTTGCTTTTCTTTGAGGTGTGACCTTCAGGTTCTTGTAGGATTCAGGATTGTGTTTTATTTAGCCTAGCTAACCTATCTTGGGCATTCCATTGTATTGTGCTATGTGTGTGTGTTGGGTTCATCCGTGTGTGTATGTCCGTCCGTGTGTGTGTCTGTATGTGTGTCTTTAGGAGGAGCTGGTTGTGAACCACATGGTGTGTAAGATGGTGGAGAACGTGTGTACCCCGGCGTCTCACTACGCCCAGGGCTTCATCACCGCGGAGATAGGCCCCATGCTCTGGTACCTGTTCACACACTCCAGCGTCGACTCACTACGCGTCAGCGCCATCTCAGTAAGTACAAACACAATACACTAACAAGGGAAATCTGAACTCACTCATTCACTACAATATTTCACTTTCATTTGTGATTGAAGTAGAGATACTGTGTGTACTGATGAAATACCACTGGGTGGATTATGTCCATGTATATAACCTGCATTGGGACTAATATCTTGATACCAGACCAAGGTTCCTATTTAAACTGTTTCTTGATTGAGTTTGTCTGACCCAAAGAAACCAATGCAATAGTCCCAAATGTACAAACCCTGCCTATCCGGCACTTCAGACACTTTTAGAAGCCAGCTGTGTTTGAAAGAGAACTTGATGATGACTGAGGCCTTCCTGTGTTATTAACTTCATACAGGCCCTGTGTAGAATCACCCGCCTCTCAGCCAGTGCCTTCCACAGTGTGATTGACAAGGTGGGGCTGCCAGCCATCTTAGCCAGCCTGGTGTCGGGGATCAGCCGTGTCCAGCAGCACATACTCACCATGTTCTCTGCCATGCTGGCGTCAGGGGCCCACGCCCAGCTACACAGACTAGTCCAGGAGCGGGTATGTAGGATACTGTAGTGTAACACCTTGTTAAACACCAACAGTCCTAAATGCTACTCTATTCCCTACATGACTCCCGAGTGGCGCAGTGGTCTAAGGCACTGCATCTCAGTGCTAGACGCGTCACTACAGACCCTGGTTCGAATCCAACTGTAGGCCGTCATTGTAAATAAGAATTTGTTCTTAACTGACTTGTCTAGTTAAATAATGGTTAAAAATAAAATAGTGCACTACTTTTGACCCTATGGGCCCTGGGCAAAGGTAGTGCACTATAGGGAATAGGGTGCCATTTGGGACGAAGGAAATGAAAGCACAACTATAGCCCCTCATTCAACTGTCACTGTGAGGCTAAGAGTGTGGCCTGTGCCATAGCTGTATGGGATTGGTGTTGTCTCTGTGTGGACGTGTTTCAGCCCTGTGCCATCTTCTTCAGCACTAAACATCTCATCTGACCCGGCACCGCCGCCCTCTCCCTAACGTCTGACAGATAATTGGCCATTATCAGCTTGTGCTGCTAGTTCCAGCCAACACAGAAGATGAATCCCATCTCCTCTCCTCTTCTTCTCCTCTCTCCTCTCCATCTCCCTCTATCTTTAATCCTCTGGCCCAGTTAGGGTTAGTTGTAAGTATGAACAAATAATGGAATATAAATCTCTCCCAACGGAACACATGCAGCCAAAGCCAGATAAGATGCAGATAAGAAAGAGAAAGATTTGTCTGCATGTGATGTCTAGTCTGTCTCAGGGCCTCACCAACTGAGATGGGAGAGAATCATTTTCTTCAAAGAGAGGAGTTCTCTTATTTCCTGAGGTTGACTTGACTCCCAGTCACTGAGACTTGAACAAACATGCCTTATTCCTACTGATGAGTATCTTTAAATATTCATCTTGCTTTCAGGATTCTCCACTAAGAGGGGCAGTACTGTTTCGTAATAGTAGCAGGATTGTTAATGCACAAACAAGGCCCTCCCTCCCAGTAAAGTTCCTATAGACACAAATGAGCCGGTGAAAGTGATTTAAGAAGGTACTGTACATCGCTGCCTTCAAGGTTCTGTGAGATTACCATTGGTCATTTAGTTTGACCTGAATGAATCTACATGTCCATTTCCAATGTAACTGGGGAAAACAAGTCTTTGAGTGCATACAACTTACTGCGTTAACTGACTCTACTGGTCAGTTAAGACTCAGTGTAGCTCAGTATCAGGTCAACACTATAGCTGACTCTACTGGTCAGTTAAGACTCAGTGTCAGGTCAATACTATAGCTGGCTCTACTGGTCAGTTAAGACTCAGTGTAGCTCAGTATCAGGTCAACACTATAGCTGTCTCTACTGGTCAGTTAAGACTCAGTGTCAGGTCAATACTATAGCTGGCTCTACTGGTCAGTTAAGACTCAGTGTAGCTCAGTATCAGGTCAACACTATAGCTGACTCTACTGGTCAGTTAAGACTCAGTGTAGCTCAGTATCAGGTCAACACTATAGCTGACTCTACTGGTCAGTTAAGACTCAGTGTAGCTCAGTATCAGGTCAACACTATAGCTGTCTCTACTGGTCAGTTAAGACTCAGTGTCAGGTCAATACTATAGCTGGCTCTACTGGTCAGTTAAGACTCAGTGTAGCTCAGTATCAGGTCAACACTATAGCTGACTCTACTGGTCAGTTAAGACTCAGTGTAGCTCAGTATCAGGTCAACACTATAGCTGTCTCTACTGGTCAGTTAAGACTCAGTGTCAGGTCAACACTATAGCTGACTCTACTGGTCAGCTAAGACGCAGTGTAGCTCAGTATCAGGTCAACACTATAGCTGACTCTACTGGTCAGTTAAGACTCAGTGTAGCTCAGTGTCAGGTCAACACTATAGCTGGCTCTACTGGTCAGCTAAGACTCAGTGTAGCTCAGTGTCAGGTCAACACTATAGCTGTCTCTACTGGTCAGCTAAGACTCAGTGTCAGGTCAATACTATAGCTGGCTCTACTGGTCAGCTAAGACTCAGTATCAGGTCAACACTATAGCTGGCTCTACTGGTCAGCTAAGACTCAGTGTAGCTCAGTGTCAGGTCAACACTATAGCTGGCTCTACTGGTCAGCTAAGACTCAGTGTAGCTCAGTATCAGGTCAACACTATAGCTGACTCTACTGGTCAGCTAAGACTCAGTGTCAGGTCAACACTATAGTTGGCTCTACTGGTCAGCTAAGGCTTATCTAACCCCACTTGACTCCATTACAGTTGAGCATATCTTAAAGGGATAGTTCTGACTTACCCTTGTGTGTTGTTTCGTCCAAATCATTTTTAAATGTGGCTGTTTTTTATGGAAATTCCAGAATCTCCTGGCTAGCATTTTTTGTTATTGTAGGTAGCAATGATAATCAAATAACGCCAAAACAGTGAACTCTCCCTTTAATGGAGTGGCTGTCTGTCATTACAGGACTTTGTGGTGAAGATAATGCGTTCACTGGAGAGCCCGTCCTCTGTCATCAGAGCCAAGGCCTTCCTGGTTCTCCTTCAGGTCCTCTGCAGCAACAGGGACATGCTGCTACTCTGCTGCAACTCTAGGTATGGACAGGTCTACTACACATTCACTCTCTCTCTCTCACACACACGCGCGCGCTAGCACACACACCTACACGAAGGTGATGGCTGCTGTTTTATGATCCCGTAACCAATTGTGCTATTGTGTATGTTTGTCACGTTATTTGTATGTATTTTGTACATAATGTTTCTGCCACTGTGTCTTCTGACCGAAAAGAGCTTGTAGATATCATGACAGTGATTACTCACCCCGTACTGGAGGAATACCTTTTGTTCAACGAGTCGGACGGGAAAGATTTACTTCAGACGCCCGACAAGGCCCTCATCCCCGTCATTCGCAGGGTAAGAGACTGCGGTGTCGTGGACGAAGATCCAGATGCCTTTTTAGGATCCCACGCCGAGAGGGTAATCTACCTTTACCATTGGTCCTATTAGCCAACATACAATCAAGCGATAATAAAATAGACGAACTACAATCACGTATATCCTACCAACGCGACATTAAAAACTGTAATATCTTATGTTTCACGAGTCGATGCTGAACGACATGAATACCAACCTACCAACGCGACATTAAAAACTGTAATATCTTATGTTTCACGAGTCGATGCTGAACGACATGAACGACATGAATAACATACAGCTGGCGGGTTTTAAGCTTTTTCTGCAGGATAGAACAGCGGCTTCTGGTAAGACAAGGGGTAGCGGGCTATGTATATTTATAAACAACAGTTGGTGCGCCAAATCTAAGGAAGTCTCAAGGTTTTGCTCGCCTGAGGTAGAGTATCTCATGATAAGCTGTAGACCACACTATTTACAAAGAGAGTTTTCATCTGTATTTTTCATAGCTGTCTACATACCACCACAAATCGATGCTGGCACTAAGACCACACTCAATGCGCTGTATACGGCCATAAGTAAACAGGAAAACGCTCACCCAGAGGCGGCGCTCCTAGTGGCCGGGGACTTTAATGCAGGAAAACCTCATTTCTACCAGCATGTTAAATGTGCAACCAGAGGGAGGAAAAACCCCTGGACCACCTTTACTCCACACACAGAGACGCACACAAAGCTCTCCCTCCACTCCATTTGGCAAATCTGACCATAATTCTATCCTCCTGATTCCTGCTTACAAATAAAAATTAAAGCAGGAAGCACCAGTGACTCGCTCAATAAGAAAGTGGTCAGATGAAGCGGATGCAAGCTACAGGACTGTTTTGCTAGCACAGACTGGAATATGTTCTGGGATTCTTCCGATGGCATTGAGGAGTACACCACATCAGCCACTGGCTTTATCAATAAGTGCATGGATGACATCTTCCTCTCGTACGTACATAGGTGTTCCTTTTGTCCAGGTGTGAAAAGGCAGTATGGAGTGCAACAGAGATTGCGTCATCTGTGGATCTTTTGGGGCGGTATGCAAATGGGTGTGGGTCGGCAAACCATTAAGTTTGCAGATGACACAACAGTGGTAGGCCTGATCACTAACAACGATGAGACAGCTTATAGGAAGGAGGTCTGAGTCCTGGCCGTGTGGTTCCAGGACAACAACCTCTCCCTCAACATGATCAAGACAAAGGAAATGATTGTGGACTACAGGAAAAAGAGGACCGAGCACGTCCCCATTCTCATCGACGGGGCTGTAGTGGAGCAGTTTGAGAGCTTCAAGTTCCTTGGTGTCCACATCACCAACAAACTAACATGGTCCAAGCACACCAAGACAGACGTTAAGTGGGCACAACAAAACCTATTCCCCCTCAGGAGAATGAAAAGATTTGTCATGGGTCCTCAGATCCTCAACAGGTTCTACAGCTGCACCATCGAGAGCATCCTGGTTGCATCACTGCCTGTATGGCACCTGCTCGGCCTCCGACAACATGGCACAACAGAGGGTAGTGCGTACGGCCCCGTACATCACTGGGGCCAAGCTTCCTGCCATCCAGGACCTCTATACCAGGTGGTGTCAGAGGAAGGCCCTAAAAATTGTCAAAGACTCCAGCCATCCTAGTCATAGACTGTTCTCTCTGCTACCACACGGCAAGCGGTACCGGAGTGCCAAGTCTAGGTCCAAGAGGCTTCTAAACAGCTTCTACCCCCAAGCCATAAGACTCCAGCCCCCCCCACACAAACACACACTTTTACGCTGCTGCTACTCTCTGTTTATTATCAATGCATAGTCACCTTAATATGTACATGTAGGTAGAGTTATTACCTCAATTACCTCGACTATCCGGTGCCCCCACACATTGAATCAGTACTGGTACCCCCTGTATATAGTCTTTGCTATTGTTATTTTTCTGCTGCTCTTTAATTAATTGTTACTTTAAAAAAGTATATATTTGTAATTTAATTTATTATATAATTGAATTATTGCATTTAAAAAATATTTAGATGTATTTATTTTTCTTGTGTTTTTATTTCTATTTGAATGTATTTTTATTTTCTTCTTAAAACTGCGTTGTTGGTTAGTTGATTGTAAGTAAGCATTTCACCTGTTTTATTCGGCGCGTGGGACAAATAACATTTGATTTGATACACACACACACACACACACACACACACACACACACACATGTTTCGTATTGCGTCAGACAACAACATTGACGAATACGCTGATTCGGTGTGCGAGTTCATTAGAACGTGCGTTGAAGATGTCGTTCCCATAGCAACGATTAAAACATTCCCTAACCAGAAAACGTGGATTGATGGCAGCATTCGCGTGAAACTGAAAGCGCGAACCACTGCTTTTAATCAGGGCAAGGTGTCTGGTAACATGACCGAATACAAACAGTGCAGCTATTCCCTCCGCAAGGCTATCAAACAAGCTAAGCGTCAGTACAGAGACAAAGTAGAATCTCAATTCAACGGCTCAGACACAAGAGGCATGTGGCAGGGTCTACAGTCAATCACGGACTACAGGAAGAAATCCAGCCCAGTCACGGACCAGGATGTCCTGCTCCCAGGCAGACTAAATAACTTTTTTGCCCGCTTTGAGGACAATACAGTGCCACTGACACGGCCTGCAACGAAAACATGCGGTCTCTCCTTCACTGCAGCCGAGGTGAGTAAGACATTTAAACGTGTTAACCCTCGCAAGGCTGCAGGCCCAGACGGCATCCCCAGCCGCGCCCTCAGAGCATGCGCAGACCAGCTGGCCGGTGTGTTTACGGACATATTCAATCAATCCCTATACCAGTCTGCTGTTCCCACATGCTTCAAGAGGGCCACCATTGTTCCTGTTCCCAAGAAAGCTAAGGTAACTGAGCTAAACGACTACCGCCCCGTAGCACTCACTTCCGTCATCATGAAGTGCTTTGAGAGACTATTCAAGGACCATATCACCTCCACCCTACCTGACACCCTTGACCCACTCCAATTTGCTTACCGCCCAAATAGGTCCACAGACGATGCAATCTCAACCACACTGCACACCGCTCTAACCCATCTGGACAAGAGGAATACCTATGTGAGAATGCTGTTCATTGACTACAGCTCGGCATTCAACACCATAGTACCCTCCAAGCTCGTCATCAAGCTCGAGACCCTGGGTCTCGACCCCGCCCTGTGCAACTGCGTACTGGACTTCCTGACGGGCCGCCCCCAGGTGGTGAGGGTAGGCAACAACATCTCCTCCCCGCTGATCCTCAACACTGGGGCCCCACAAGGGTGCATTCTGAGCCCTCTCCTGTACTCCCTGTTCACGCACGACTGCGTGGCCACGCACGCCTCCAACTCAATCATCAAGTTTGCGGACGACACAACAGTGGTAGGCTTGATTACCAACAACGACGAGACGGCCTACAGGGAGGAGGTGAGGGCCCTCGGAGTGTGGTGTCAGGAAAATAACCTCACACTCAACGTCAACAAAACTAAGGAGATGATTGTGGACTTCAGGAAACAGCAGAGGGAACACCCCCCTATCCACATCGATGGAACAGTAGTGGAGAGGGTAGCAAGTTTTAAATTCCTCGGCATACACATCACAGACAAACTGAATTGGTCCACTCACACAGACAGCATCGTGAAGAAGGCGCAGCAGCGCCTCTTCAACCTCAGGAGGCTGAAGAAATTCGGCTTGTCACCAAAAGCACTCACAAACTTCTACAGATGCACAATCGAGAGCATCCTGGCGGGCTGTATCACCGCCTGGTACGGCAACTGCTCCGCCCACAACCGTAAGGCTCTCCAGAGGGTGGTGAGGTCTGCACAACGCATCACCGGGGGCAAACTACCTGCCCTCCAGGACACCTACACCACCCGATGTCACAGGAAGGCCATAAAGATCATCAAGGACATCAACCACCCGAGCCACTGCCTGTTCACCCCGCTATCATCCAGAAGGCGAGGTCAGTACAGGTGCATCAAAGCTGGGACCGAGAGACTGAAAAACAGCTTCTATCTCAAGGCCATCAGACTGTTAAACAGCCACCACTAACATTGAGTGGCTGCTGCCAACACACTGACACTGACTCAACTCCAGCCACTTTAATAATGGGAATTGATGGGAAATGATGTAAATATATCACTAGCCACTTTAAACAATGCTACCATATATAATGTTACTTACCCTACATTATTCATCTCATATGCATACGTATATACTGTACTCTATATCATCGACTGTATCCTTATGTAATACATGTATCACTAGCCACTCTAAACTATGCCACTTTGTTTACATACTCATCTCATATGTATATACTGTACTCGATACCATCTACTGTATCTTGCCTATGCTGCTCTGTACCATCACTCATTCATATATCCTTATGTACATATTCTTTATCCCCTTACACTGTGTACAAGACAGTAGTTTTGGAATTGTTAGTTAGATTACTTGTTGGTTATTACTGCATTGTCGGAACTAGAAGCACAAGCATTTCGCTACACTCGCATTAACATCTGCTAACCATGTGTATGTGACAAATAAAATTTGATTTGATTTGACACACACACACACACACACATAATGAAATGTGTACAATACAACTATTTTGTCTTTGTAGAGGAAGACTGGAATTTAATAGATGCCGTAAGTCCTCAGCCTAGAACCAATATCAAAGAGCAACGTTGTGTAAAAACAGTTAAATGAGGTCTATCAAATGATTCAGCACCCGGAGAAATGGTTTCCTCTAATACATTTCACTGGTTGCTCAAGCAAACGATCATTCTAAACCAATTTATGTCGGGATAACTTTTTTTAGGCCTCAGGATTTGAGATAGAAGTCCTTTGATTGGGGAAAAGGGGTGGAATCCTGAATCAAACTCATGAGGGAAGAAGAGATGGTTCTTTGATAAGGGTTGAATGTTGTCTGTCATTCGCGAGCTGCTATAATTATGAAGAGGAAGTAGGACAGCTCTGGGTCCATTTGGATCTAGTTGATAGTAGGTTATACCAGGTTGTATGTTGGACAGTCAGTCACTTGTTCTTACTTTACATAATTGGTGCAGAGTTATTGATTATTTCTGAGTATTCAGTAGCGCCTTGCTAAATACTAAATTGTGAAGAAATCAAATGACATATTTAAATGCAAAGTTTCATAACAAATGTAGTTGTGAAAGTTTCAGGACTAACTTTAAAAAAAAAAACAAGTGTATCTTGATAGCATGTGAACTCTACATCATATTTAGAAATGGAAATGAATTGGCCTAGTTGCAGTTTAAACAGTCTAGACTCTGCTAGCCTGCCCTGTCTGTGGACGTACACATCTCTCTCTCTCTCTCTCTCTCTTTCTTTCTCTCTTTCTTTCTCTCTCTCTCTCTCTCTCTCTCTCTCTCTCTCTCTCTCTCTCCCATCCCTCTCTCCCTCCCTCTTTCCCTCTCGTCTCTCTCTCTCCCATCCCTCTCTCCCTCCCTCTTTCCCTCTCTGTCTCTCACTCTCTCTCTCTCTCTATCTCTCTCCCTCTCATCTCTCCCTCTCTCTCTATCTCTCGCTCTCTCTCTCCCATCCCTCTCTCCCCCCTCTTTCCCTCTCGTGTCTCTCTCTCTCCCTCCCTCTTTCCCTCTCTCTCACTCTCTCTCTCTCCCACTCCCTCTTTCCCACTCTCTCTCTCTCTCTCCCTCTCATCCCTCTCATCCCTCCCTCTCTCTCTCTCTCTCCCTCTCATCTCTCCCTCTCTCTCCCTCTCTCCCATCCCTCTCTCCCTCCCTCTTTCCCTCTCATCTCTCTCTCTCTCCCACTCCCTCTTTCCCTCTTGTCTCTCTCTCTCTCCCTCTCCTTGCCAGCCATGTGATGCTGTTGTCTTCTATTTCTTCCCAGACTCTAACAAGTGTTCCCAGGGCGGTCCCTGTCAGCACTAACCCCCCACTCTATCTCCTAATGTGAGAACCGTCTGCGGCATGGCGGCACTCACCCAAACACTTCTCTAATTAGCTCCACTGTGGCGCGCAGAGCGCACGGCCCACCACACACTCCTCATCGTCATGCCTTCTGATAAATCAGCCCAGCGCCCGCGTCCCTGTTGTAGAAATGTCAAGTTTGTTGCTTTGTGTGAAGTGTTTTCAATGGTCGGAGAAGACATGGAGAGACACTTGTAGGCCAAGCCAGGCGCCGTACGGTGACAGCGTTGCAGGGTGAAATATGCTCTGAAGAAAAGTTGTCTACATGTCTTTTTATAGCTTGACTGGAAATGTGGAGAAAGTGGTTGGAAGTTTAGTACAACTGGTACAAGGTCTGTTGGTATTGAGGTCTTTATTTGATCATGTACTGTATTTAACCAATGGAGGACATGTTAATATCCACTACTGTTTCATTTGAATTATGTATTTAATGATGTAGCTTGTGATATGCATCGTAAATCAAAAACATAGGTTGGACAACCTGACCTGTGGTGTGTACCAGTGGCGGCTGCTGAGGGGAGGACGGCTCATAATAATGGCTGGAATGAAGCAAATGGAAAGGCATGTGTTTGATTACCATGTGCCCATCCTCCCCAATTAAGGGGAGGGAGAGAGATTTCATTTGCAGTCAAATGAACACTGGGGCCTGATTGTGTTTAGCTGAGTGGGCAGATTTTCTCATCAGCAGCAGAACAAATGAACGAACACTGCTGAAATGATATTCCCACTGGCCTCCCAGGACTATAACAGGAAGTGGGAAGCCCAAATGTCAGGCTGCCACGCCTATCAATCCCTGTCACTCTGGTACCAGCTCCGCTTTCGCCCCTGTTCCTCCTGGGATTCCAATTATAGAGAGATGCGTGTCGGCTGTCAGCACCTAACGTCCTGCCCATGACTAAATGTCATTCATAGTGAAAGTCACAGTTCTCTCTATACTCTGTCAGCACCTAACGTCCTGCCCATGACTAAATGTCATTCATAGTGAAAGTCACAGTTCTCTCTATACTCTGTCAGCACCTAACGTCCTGCCCATGACTAAATGTCATTCATAGTGAAAGTCACAGTTCTCTCTATACTCTGTCAGCACCTAACGTCCTGCCCATGACTAAATGTAATTCATAGTGAAAGTCACAGTTCTCTCTCTACTCTACTCTCTATTCTCTCTATTCTACTCTCTATTCTCTCTATACTCTGTCAGCACCTAACGTCCTGCCCATGACTAAATGTCATTCATAGTGAAAGTCACAGTTCTCTCTCTACTCTACTCTCTATTCTCTCTATACTCTGTCAGCACCTAACGTCCTGCCCATGACTAAATGTCATTTATAGTGAAAGTCACAGTTCTCTCTCTACTCTACTCTCTATTCTCTCTATACTCTGTCAGCACCTAACGTCCTGCCCATGACTAAATGTCATTCATAGTGAAAGTCACAGTTCTCTCTATACTCTGTCAGCACCTAACGTCCTGCCCATGACTAAATGTCATTCATAGTGAAAGTCACAGTTCTCTCTCTACTCTACTCTCTATTCTCTCTATACTCTGTCAGCACCTGACGTCCTGCCCATGACTAAATGTCATTTATAGTGAAAGTCACAGTTCTCTCTCTACTCTACTCTCTATTCTCTCTATACTCTGTCAGCACCTAACGTCCTGCCCATGACTAAATGTCATTCATAGTGAAAGTCACAGTTCTCTCTCTATTCTACTCTCTATTCTCTCTATACTCTGTCAGCACCTAACGTCCTGCCCATGACTAAATGTCATTCATAGTGAAAGTCACAGTTCTCTCTATACTCTGTCAGCACCTAACGTCCTGCCCATGACTAAATGTAATTCATAGTGAAAGTCACAGTTCTCTCTCTACTCTGTCAGCACCTAACGTCCTGCCCATGACTAAATGTCATTCATAGTGAAAGTCACAGTTCTCTCTCTACTCTACTCTCTATTCTCTTCTCTATTCTCTCTATACTCTCTCTATTCTCTCTTCTCTCTCTCTCTCTTCTCTCTCTCTATTCTCTCTCTCTATTATCTTCTCTATTCTCTCTATACTCTCTCTATTCTCTCTTCCCTCTCTCTATTCTCTCTATTCTCTTCTCTATTCTCTCTATTCTCTCTTCTCTCTCTATTCTCTCTATTCTCTATACTCTCTCCTCTCTCTCTTCTATTCTCTCGCTCTAGTCTCTCTATTCTCTCTATTCTCTCTCTATTCTCTATACTCTCTCTCTTCTCTCCTCTATACTCTCTCTATTCTCTATACTCTCTCTCTTCTCTCTCTATTCTCTATACTCTATCTTCTCTCTCTTCTCTATACTCTCTTCTCTATACTCTATTCTCTCTATTCTATTCTCTCTCTATTCTCTATACTCTCTTTATTCTCTCTCTATTCTATTCTCTCTCTAGTCTCTATTCTCTCTCTATTCTATTCTCCCTCTCTAGTCTCTCTATTATCTCTCTATTCTCTATACTCTATTCTCTCTCTATTCTCTATACTCTCTCTATTCTCTATACTCTCTCTCTTCTCTCTTTATTCTCTATACTCTCTTCTCTCTCTATTCTATTCTCTCTCTATTCTCTATACTCTCTCTATTCTCTCTCTATTCTCTATACCCTCTCTCTTATCTCTATTCTCTATACTCTCTCTATTCTCTCTCTATTCTCTCTCTATTCTCTCTCTATTCTCTATACTCTCTCTATTCTCTCTCTATTCTATTCTCTCTCTCTAGTCTATATTCTATTCTCCCTCTCTAGTCTCTCTATTCTCTCTCTATTCTCTATACTCTCTCTATTCTCTCTCTTCTCTATACTCTCTCTATTCTCTCTATTCTCTATACTCTCTCTCTTCTCTCTCTATTCTCTATACTCTCTTCTCTCTCTATTCTATTCTCTCTCTTCTCTATACTCTCTATATTCTCTCTCTATTCTATTCTCTCTCTCTAGTCTCTCTATTCTCTCTATTCTATTCTCTCTCTCTAGTCTCTCTATTCTCTATACTCTCTCTATTCTCTATACTCTCTCTATTCTCTATACTCTCTCTATACTCTCTATTTTCTCTCTCTATTCTCTCTCTATTCTCTCTCTTCTCTATACTCTCTATATTCTCTCTCTATTCTATTCTCTCTCTCTAGTCTCTCTATTCTCTCTATTCTATTCTCTCTCTCTCTTCTCTCTATTCTCTATACTCTCTCTATTCTCTCTATTCTCTATACTCTCTCTATACTCTCTATTTTCTCTCTCTATTCTCTCTCTATTCTCTCTCTATTCTCTATACTCTCTCTATTCTCTCTCTCTCTACTAGGACCCAGCTAGTTATATAGGGCTAGTAAAAACCTGGTTGATCCCTACATGCTCAGATAAATAGATGAATTGAAGTTGTTGACTGCTGCCTGCCAGCTACCTGACTACTACCAGCTACCTGACTACTACCAGTGACCTGACTACTACCAGCTACCTGACTACTACCAGTTACCTGACTGCTACCTGACTACTACCAGTTACCTGACTACTACCAGCTACCTGACTACTACCAGCTACCTAACTACTACCAGCTACCTGACTACTACCAGTTACCTGACTCCTACCAGCTACCTGACTACTACCAGCTACCTGACTACTACCAGCTACCTGACTACTACCAGTGACCTGACTACTACCAGATACCTGACTACTACCAGTTACCTGACTGCTACCTGACTCCTACCAGCTACCTGACTACTACCAGTGACCTGACTACTACCAGCTACCTGACTACTACCAGTTACCTGACTGCTACCTGACTACTACCAGTTACCTGACTACTACCAGCTACCTGACTACTACCAGCTACCTAACTACTACCAGCTACCTGACTACTACCAGTTACCTGACTCCTACCTGACTACTACCAGCTACCTGACTACTACCAGCTACCTGACTACTACCAGCTACCTGACTACTACCAGTTACCTGACTCCTACCAGTGACCTGACTACTACCAGCTACCTGACTACTACCAGTTACCTGACTGCTACCTGACTACTACCAGTTACCTGACTACTACCAGCTACCTGACTACTACCAGCTACCTAACTACTACCAGCTACCTGACTACTACCAGTTACCTGACTCCTACCTGACTACTACCAGCTACCTGACTACTACCAGCTACCTGACTACTACCAGCTACCTGACTACTACCAGTTACCTGACTCCTACCAGTGACCTGACTACTACCAGCTACCTGACTACTACCAGTTACCTGACTGCTACCTGACTACTACCAGTTACCTGACTACTACCAGCTACCTGACTACTACCAGCTACCTAACTACTACCAGCTACCTGACTACTACCAGTTACCTGACTCCTACCAGTTACCTGACTCCTACCAGCTACCTGACTACTACCAGCTACCTGACTACTACCAGTGACCTGACTACTACCAGCTACCTGACTACTACCAGTGACCTGACTACTACCAGATACCTGACTACTACCAGTTACCTGACTGCTACCTGACTCCTACCAGCTACCTGACTACTACCAGTTACCTGACTGCTACCTGACTACTACCAGTTACCTGACTACTACCAGCTACCTGACTACTACCAGCTACCTAACTACTACCAGCTACCTGACTACTACCAGTTACCTGACTCCTACCTGACTACTACCAGCTACCTGACTACTACCAGCTACCTGACTACTACCAGCTACCTGACTACTACCAGTTACCTGACTCCTACCAGTGACCTGACTACTACCAGCTACCTGACTACTACCAGTTACCTGACTGCTACCTGACTACTACCAGTTACCTGACTACTACCAGCTACCTGACTACTACCAGCTACCTAACTACTACCAGCTACCTGACTACTACCAGTTACCTGACTCCTACCAGTTACCTGACTCCTACCAGCTACCTGACTACTACCAGCTACCTGACTACTACCAGTGACCTGACTACTACCAGATACCTGACTACTACCAGATACCTGACTACTACCAGCTACCTGACTACTACCAGCTACCTGACTACTACCAGTTACCTGACTCCTACCAGCTACCTGACTACTACCAGCTACCTGACTACTACCAGTTACCTGACTGCTACCTGACTACTACCAGCTACCTGACTCCTACCAGCTACCTGACTACTACCAGCTACCTGACTACTACCAGTGACCTGACTACTACCAGCTACCTGACTACTACCAGTTACCTGACTGCTACCTGACTACAACCAGCTACCTGACTACTACCAGCTACCTGACTACTACCAGCTACCTTTCTACTACCAGGTACCTGACTACTACCAGCTACCTGACTACTACCAGCTACCTGACTACTACCAGTTACCTGACTCCTACCAGCTACCTGACTACTACCAGCTACCTGACTACTACCAGTTACCTGACTGCTACCTGACTACTACCAGCTACCTGACTCCTACCAGCTACCTGACTACTACCAGCTACCTGACTACTACCAGTGACCTGACTACTACCAGCTACCTGACTACTACCAGTTACCTGACTGCTACCTGACTACTACCAGCTACCTGACTACTACCAGCTACCTGACTACTACCAGCTACCTTTCTACTACCAGGTACCTGACTACTACCAGCTACCTGACTACTACCAGCTACCTGACTACTACCAGCTACCTGACTACTACCTGACTACTACCAGCTACCTGACTACTACCTGACTACTACCAGCTACCTGACTACTACCTGACTACTACCAGTTACCTGACTACCACCAGCTACCTGACTATTACCAGTTACCTGACTACTACCTTTCTACTACCAGGTACCTGACTACTACCAGCTACCTGACTACTACCAGCTACCTGACTACTACCTGACTACTACCTGGCACAGCAGGCTCCTCTGTACCTCCTTCCAGTGAATAGATCAGTCGGTGGAATGAAGTGGATTTATTGGTACAAATGGAATGTGTTTGTGTGGAAGGTCTTTATAGGTCAGAAGTGTATGGGTTAATAGTACAGCTGTCTTCCTGTCACACTGGGGAGGTCTTTTCTTTCCAAGGACCAGGAATATACTGTATCACTACAGAGAGGTGTAGGCCCATCGCTGCCTGGGCTTGGCTGTACTGAAATGTGGCACACTGTTTTTCTCATCTGTTCATTTGGTTGTGATTAATATCATATTTTCTGCTGTTTGAAGAACCCCTGTTCCGTGTTGCTTTTAAAACAGCTGTATGCCAGTCATGTTGCTTTTAAAACAGCTGTATGCCAGTCATGTTGCTTTTAAAACAGCTGTATGCCAGTCATGTTGCTTTTAAAACAGCTGTATGCCAGTCATGTTGCTTTTAAAACAGCTGTATGCCAGTCATGTTGCTTTTAAAACAGCTGTATGCCAGTCATGTTGCTTTTAAAACAGCTGTATGCCAGTCATGTCATGTCAGTTACTTCTACCAGGGCTTCTTTCCCCACTCAAGTGTGTTTCTCAATTTTCTCAGTGTTTTTCATCGCTGTCTAATTTGGAAGCCAGGTGTTTTTGGGGAGGGGAGTAGATGGCTGCTGGGTAAACGTCTGTGGATGGAGTATGTTATGCAGACGTGTGTTCTGTTGGTGGAAAACAAGTTAGGCCTAATTAACACTGCATGTTAATAAGCAAGCGCCCAGGGGCTGTACGTGTCTGTCTCTGTCTCTCTGTGTGTGTGTTTCTGTGTCTGTCTGTCTGTCTGTCTGTCTGTCTGTCTCTGTGTGTGTGTTTCTGTGTCTGTCTGTCTGTCTGTCTCTGTGTGTGTGTTTCTGTGTCTGTCTGTCTCTGTGTGTCTGTCTGTCTCTCTCTCTCTCTCTCTCTCTCTATTTTGCAGCTGTATCTGCTAACTGACATTACATACCATCTCTGTCCAGTGGTGTACTGACCTGTAGACACTACATCTGTCTCTGTCCAGTGGTGTACTGACCTGTAGACATCACATCTGTCTCTGTCCAGTGGTGTACTGACCTGTAGACATCACATATGCCTCTGTACAGTGGTGTACTGACCTGTAGACATCACATCTGTCTCTGTACAGTGGTGTACTGACCTGTAGACACCACATCTGTCTCTGTCCAGTGGTGTACTGACCTGTAGACATCACATCTGTCTCTGTCCAGTGGTGTACTGACCTGTAGACACCACATCTGTCTCTGTACAGTGGTGTACTGACCTGTAGACATCACATCTGTCTCTGTCCAGTGGTGTACTGACCTGTAGACATCACATCTGTCTCTGTACAGTGGTGTACTGACCTGTAGACACTACATCTGTCTCTGTACAGTGGTGTACTGACCTGTAGACACTACATCTGTCTCTGTCCAGTGGTGTACTGACCTGTAGACATCACATCTGTCTCTGTCCAGTGGTGTACTGACCTGTAGTCATCACATCTGTCTCTGTACAGTGGTGTACTGACCTGTAGACACTACATCTGTCTCTGTCCAGTGGTGTACTGACCTGTAGACATCACATCTGTCTCTGTCCAGTGGTGTACTGACCTGTAGACACCACATCTGTCTCTGTACAGTGGTGTACTGACCTGTAGACACTACATCTGTCTCTGTCCAGTGGTGTACTGACCTGTAGACACCACATCTGTCTCTGTCCAGCAGTGTACTGACCTGTAGTCATCACATCTGTCTCTGTACAGTGGTGTACTGACCTGTAGACACTACATCTGTCTCTGTCCAGTGGTGTACTGACCTGTAGACATCACATCTGTCTCTGTACAGTGGTGTACTGACCTGTAGACACCACATCTGTCTCTGTACAGTGGTGTACTGACCTGTAGACACTACATCTGTCTCTGTCCAGTGGTGTACTGACCTGTAGACACCACATCTGTCTCTGTACAGTGGTGTACTGACCTGTAGACATCACATCTGTCTCTGTCCAGTGGTGTACTGACCTGTAGACATCACATCTGTCTCTGTACAGTGGTGTACTGACCTGTAGACACCACATCTGTCTCTGTACAGTGGTGTACTGACCTGTAGACACTACATCTGTCTCTGTCCAGTGGTGTACTGACCTGTAGACACCACATCTGTCTCTGTCCAGTGGTGTACTGACCTGTAGACACCACATATGTCTCTGTACAGTGGTGTACTGACCTGTAGACACCACATATGTCTCTGTCCAGTGGTGTACTGACCTGTAGTCATCACATCTGTCTCTGTACAGTGGTGTACTGACCTGTAGACATCACATCTGTCTCTGTCCAGTGGTGTACTGACCTGTAGTCATCACATCTGTCTCTGTACAGTGGTGTACTGACCTCTAGACACTACATCTGTCTCTGTCCAGTGGTGTACTGACCTGTAGACACCACATCTGTCTCTGTACAGTGGTGTACTGACCTGTAGACACCACATATGTCTCTGTACAGTGGTGTACTGACCTCTAGACATCACATCTGTCTCTGTCCAGTGGTGTACTGACCTGTAGACACCACATCTGTCTCTGTCCAGTGGTGTACTGACCTGTAGACACCACATCTGTCTCTGTACAGTGGTGTACTGACCTCTAGACACCACATCTGTCTCTGTCCAGTGGTGTACTGACCTGTAGACACCACATCTGTCTCTGTACAGTGGTGTACTGACCTGTAGACATCACATCTGTCTCTGTACAGTGGTGTACTGACCTGTAGACATCACATCTGTCTCTGTACAGTGGTGTACTGACCTGTAGACATCACATCTGTCTCTGTACAGTGGTGTACTGACCTGTAGACATCACATCTGTCTCTGTACAGTGGTGTACCGACCTGTAGACATCACATATGCCTCTGTACAGTGGTGTACTGACCTGTAGACATCACATCTGTCTCTGTACAGTGGTGTACTGACCTGTAGACACCACATCTGTCTATGTACAGTGGTGTACTGACCTGTAGACACCACATCTGTCTCTGTACAGTGGTGTACTGACCTGTAGACACCACATCTGTCTCTGTACAGTGGTGTACTGACCTGTAGACACCACATCTGTCTCTGTCCAGTGGTGTACTGACTTGTAGACATCACATCTGTCTCTGTACAGTGGTGTACTGACCTGTAGACATCACATCTGTCTCTGTCCAGTGGTGTACTGACCTGTAGACACTACATCTGTCTCTGTCCAGTGGTGTACTGACCTGTAGACATCACATCTGTCTCTGTCCAGCAGTGTACTGACCTGTAGTCATCACATCTGTCTCTGTCCAGTGGTGTACTGACCTGTAGACATCACATCTGTCTCTGTCCAGTGGTGTACTGACCTGTAGACATCACATCTGTCTCTGTACAGTGGTGTACTGACCTGTAGACATCACATCTGTCTCTGTACAGTGGTGTACTGACCTGTAGACATCACATCTGTCTCTGTACAGTGGTGTACTGACCTGTAGACATCACATCTGTCTCTGTACAGTGGTGTAGTGACCTGTAGACATCACATCTGTCTCTGTACAGTGGTGTACTGACCTGTAGACATCACATCTGTCTCTGTACAGTGGTGTACTGACCTGTAGACATCACATCTGTCTCTGTACAGTGGTGTACTGACCTGTAGACATCACATCTGTCTCTGTCCAGTGGTGTACTGACTTGTAGACATCACATCTGTCTCTGTACAGTGGTGTACTGACCTGTAGACATCACATCTGTCTCTGTACAGTGGTGTACTGACCTGTAGACATCACATCTGTCTCTGTCCAGTGGTGTACTGACTTGTAGACATCACATCTGTCTCTGTCCAGTGGTGTACTGACCTGTAGACACCACATCTGTCTCTGTACAGTGGTGTACTGACCTGTAGACACCACATCTGTCTTTGTCCAGTGGTGTACTGACCTGTAGACATCACATCTGTCTCTGTACAGTGGTGTACTGACCTGTAGACACCACATCTGTCTCTGTACAGTGGTGTACTGACCTGTAGACACTACATCTGTCTCTGTCCAGTGGTGTACTGACCTGTAGACACCACATCTGTCTCTGTCCAGTGGTGTACTGACCTGTAGACACCACATATGTCTCTGTACAGTGGTGTACTGACCTGTAGACACCACATATGTCTCTGTCCAGTGGTGTACTGACCTGTAGTCATCACATCTGTCTCTGTACAGTGGTGTACTGACCTGTAGACATCACATCTGTCTCTGTCCAGTGGTGTACTGACCTGTAGTCATCACATCTGTCTCTGTACAGTGGTGTACTGACCTCTAGACACTACATCTGTCTCTGTCCAGTGGTGTACTGACCTGTAGACACCACATCTGTCTCTGTACAGTGGTGTACTGACCTGTAGACACCACATATGTCTCTGTACAGTGGTGTACTGACCTCTAGACATCACATCTGTCTCTGTCCAGTGGTGTACTGACCTGTAGACACCACATCTGTCTCTGTCCAGTGGTGTACTGACCTGTAGACACCACATCTGTCTCTGTACAGTGGTGTACTGACCTCTAGACACCACATCTGTCTCTGTCCAGTGGTGTACTGACCTGTAGACACCACATCTGTCTCTGTACAGTGGTGTACTGACCTGTAGACATCACATCTGTCTCTGTACAGTGGTGTACTGACCTGTAGACATCACATCTGTCTCTGTACAGTGGTGTACTGACCTGTAGACATCACATCTGTCTCTGTACAGTGGTGTACTGACCTGTAGACATCACATCTGTCTCTGTACAGTGGTGTACCGACCTGTAGACATCACATATGCCTCTGTACAGTGGTGTACTGACCTGTAGACATCACATCTGTCTCTGTACAGTGGTGTACTGACCTGTAGACACCACATCTGTCTATGTACAGTGGTGTACTGACCTGTAGACACCACATCTGTCTCTGTACAGTGGTGTACTGACCTGTAGACACCACATCTGTCTCTGTACAGTGGTGTACTGACCTGTAGACACCACATCTGTCTCTGTCCAGTGGTGTACTGACTTGTAGACATCACATCTGTCTCTGTACAGTGGTGTACTGACCTGTAGACATCACATCTGTCTCTGTCCAGTGGTGTACTGACCTGTAGACACTACATCTGTCTCTGTCCAGTGGTGTACTGACCTGTAGACATCACATCTGTCTCTGTCCAGCAGTGTACTGACCTGTAGTCATCACATCTGTCTCTGTCCAGTGGTGTACTGACCTGTAGACATCACATCTGTCTCTGTCCAGTGGTGTACTGACCTGTAGACATCACATCTGTCTCTGTACAGTGGTGTACTGACCTGTAGACATCACATCTGTCTCTGTACAGTGGTGTACTGACCTGTAGACATCACATCTGTCTCTGTACAGTGGTGTACTGACCTGTAGACATCACATCTGTCTCTGTACAGTGGTGTAGTGACCTGTAGACATCACATCTGTCTCTGTACAGTGGTGTACTGACCTGTAGACATCACATCTGTCTCTGTACAGTGGTGTACTGACCTGTAGACATCACATCTGTCTCTGTACAGTGGTGTACTGACCTGTAGACATCACATCTGTCTCTGTCCAGTGGTGTACTGACTTGTAGACATCACATCTGTCTCTGTACAGTGGTGTACTGACCTGTAGACATCACATCTGTCTCTGTACAGTGGTGTACTGACCTGTAGACATCACATCTGTCTCTGTCCAGTGGTGTACTGACTTGTAGACATCACATCTGTCTCTGTCCAGTGGTGTACTGACCTGTAGACACCACATCTGTCTCTGTACAGTGGTGTACTGACCTGTAGACACCACATCTGTCTTTGTCCAGTGGTGTACTGACCTGTAGACATCACATCTGTCTCTGTACAGTGGTGTACTGACCTATAGTCATCACATCTGTCTCTGTACAGTGGTGTACTGACCTGTAGACATCACATCTGTCTCTGTCCAGTGGTGTACTGACCTGTAGACATCACATCTGTCTCTGTACAGTGGTGTACTGACCTGTAGACATCACATCTGTCTCTGTACAGTGGTGTACTGACCTGTAGACATCACATCTGTCTCTGTACAGCGGTGTACTGACCTGTAGACACCACATCTGTCTCTGTCCAGTGGTGTACTGACCTGTAGACACCACATATGTCTCTGTACAGTGGTGTACTGACCTGTAGACATCACATCTGTCTCTGTACAGCGGTGTACTGACCTGTAGACACCACATCTGTCTCTGTACAGTGGTGTACTGACCTCTAGACACCACATCTGTCTCTGTCCAGTGGTGTACTGACCTGTAGACACCACATCTGTCTCTGTACAGTGGTGTACTGACCTGTAGACACCACATCTGTCTCTGTCCAGCAGTGTACTGACCTGTAGACACTACATCTGTCTCTGTCCAGTGGTGTACTGACCTGTAGACATCACATCTGTCTCTGTACAGTGGTGTACTGACCTGTAGACATCACATCTGTCTCTGTCCAGCAGTGTACTGACCTGTAGACATCACATCTGTCTCTGTCCAGTGGTGTACTGACCTGTAGACATCACATCTGTCTCTGTACAGTGGTGTACTGACCTGTAGACATCACATCTGTCTCTGTACAGTGGTGTACTGACCTGTAGACACCACATCTGTCTCTGTACAGTGGTGTACTGACCTGTAGACATCACATCTGTCTCTGTACAGTGGTGTACTGACCTGTAGACACCACATCTGTCTCTGTACAGTGGTGTACTGACCTGTAGACATCACATCTGTCTCTGTACAGCGGTGTACTGACCTGTAGACACCACATCTGTCTCTGTACAGTGGTGTACTGACGTGTAGACATCACATCTGTCTCTGTACAGTGGTGTACTGACCTGTAGACACCACATCTGTCTCTGTACAGTGGTGTACTGACCTGTAGACACCACATCTGTCTCTGTCCAGTGGTGTACTGACCTGTAGTCATCACATCTGTCTCTGTACAGTGGTGTACTGACCTGTAGACACCACATCTGTCTCTGTACAGTGGTGTACTGACCTGTAGACATCACATCTGTCTCTGTACAGTGGTGTACTGACCTGTAGACATCACATCTGTCTCTGTCCAGTGGTGTACTGACCTGTAGACACCACATATGTCTCTGTACAGTGGTGTACTGACCTCTAGACACCACATCTGTCTCTGTACAGTGGTGTACTGACCTCTAGACATCACATCTGTCTCTGTACAGTGGTGTACTGACCTGTAGTCATCACATCTGTCTCTGTACAGTGGTGTACTGACCTGTAGACACCACATCTGTCTCTGTACAGTGGTGTACTGACCTGTAGACATCACATCTGTCTCTGTACAGTGGTGTACTGACCTGTAGTCATCACATCTGTCTCTGTCCAGTGGTGTACTGACCTGTAGACACCACATATGTCTCTGTACAGTGGTGTACTGACCTGTAGACATCACATCTGTCTCTGTCCAGTGGTGTACTGACCTGTAGACACCACATCTGTCTCTGTACAGTGGTGTACTGACCTGTAGACACCACATCTGTCTCTGTACAGTGGTGTACTGACCTGTAGACATCAGATCTGTCTCTGTACAGTGGTGTACTGACCTGTAGACATCACATCTGTCTCTGTCCAGTGGTGTACTGACCTGTAGACATCACATCTGTCTCTGTACAGTGGTGTACTGACCTGTAGACATCACATCTGTCTCTGTACAGTGGTGTACTGACCTGTAGACATCACATCTGTCTCTGTCCAGTGGTGTACTGACCTGTAGACATCACATCTGTCTCTGTACAGTGGTGTACTGACCTGTAGACACCACATCTGTCTCTGTCCAGCAGTGTACTGACCTGTAGTCATCACATCTGTCTCTGTACAGTGGTGTACTGACTTGTAGACATCACATCTGTCTCTGTACAGTGGTGTACTGACCTGTAGACATCACATCTGTCTCTGTACAGTGGTGTACTGACCTGTAGACACCACATATGTCTCTGTCCAGTGGTGTACTGACCTGTAGACATCACATCTGTCTCTGTCCAGTGGTGTACTGTATCCTACTCTGTTAGGCAGGTTATTATCCACTTGCCTGTGAGGGTTGTTCTTGTTTCAAAATGCAGACTGTGTGTTCGAGTTCAAGAGTCTTGTTGCAGCTTGAGGGCTGTTTTGATGCTCCTCATTGATCTCTGAATCTATTAGCCTTTATTTTTAACCCTAATTGTTGTAATGAATATCATTTATTTGCTATAATACGTCTTACTAATTCTGTTTTCAATGGCTTGTATTGATCCCGGCTCAGTCCGTCTCCGTCCGGCTCCAGGGGTAGTTTGGAGGCTATAGGTGAATGATAATGTTTTGCAGACTGGTGATGTACATTGAAAGAGACATCAGGCAGGCCACGCCAGGGAAGGAGCTACAAAGCACCAATGAATACCTGTCAAAATGCCTCCATCTGCTCATCCGTCACGTCGTGCTGCAGCTGCCAGCCATTCTGGGTAAATCAATCACAATAACACAAAAACCACAGCACTAAGAGGAGGGGGGGGGGGGGGAGGAGAGGAGGGGAGGGGAGGAGAGTGGAGAGGAGGGGAGAGGAGAGGAGAGTGGAGAGGAGAGTGGAGGAGAGTGGAGAGGAGGGGAGAGGAGAGGGAGGGGGGAGGGGAGAGAGGGGGAGAGGAGAGGAGAGTGGAGAGGAGAGTGGAGAGGAGGGGAGAGGAGAGGAGAGGGGAGGGAGGGGGGAGGGGAGAGGAGAGGAGAGGAGAGGAGAAGAGGGGAGAGGAGAGGAGGGGAGGGGAGGGGAGAGGAGGTGAAGTGAAGTGGGGTTGAGGGGAACTTGCATCAATGGCTGGATGGAGCAAGCCAATTTGATTCTCCCTCTTTTTAATTACCTTTCTGATTGAATTTTAAATCACCCAGCCAGGTATTGACCTTTTCCTGACGTTTAATTTGTAAATCAGTGCTGCTAACATGGCACGTCTCCCATCAGGGCCGGAAGCCAGACCCAACCGGTTCAAACCGGTCCGGGCTCATTCTCCTCTAAGATCACTGGAAGGAGAGGAGAGGAGAGGAGGAGAGGGTATGGGGACAGATTGGGAGATCACAGGGAGAGGAGGAGATGAGGAGAGAGGAGAGGGGAAGGGGTGGGGTGGGGAGAGGAGAGGAGACTAAAGGGGGAGAGGTGATGAAAGGGGAGGGCAAGTGAGGGGTGTGGAGAGAGAACCCTCTCTCTGTCCTCTGTACTGTGTAGATGACATGCTGTCTGTCTGTCACCCCTCTGTCCTCTGTACTGTGTAGATGACATGCTGTCTGTCTGTCACCCCTCTGTCCTCTGTACTGTGTAGATGACATGCTGTCTGTCACCTCTCTGTCCCCTGTACTGTGTAGATGACATGCTGTCTGTCACCTCTCTGTCCTCTGTACTGTGTAGATGACATGCTGTCTGTCTGTCTGTCACCTCTCTGTCCCCTGTACTGTGTAGATGACATGCTGTCTGTCTGTCACCCCTCTGTCCTCTGTACTGTGTAGATGACATGCTGTCTGTCACCTCTCTGTCCCCTGTACTGTGTAGATGACATGCTGTCTGTCACCTCTCTGTCCTCTGTACTGTGTAGATGACATGCTGTCTGTCTGTCACCTCTCTGTCCCCTGTACTGTGTAGATGACATGCTGTCTGTCTGTCACCCCTCTTGTCCTCTGTACTGTGTAGATGACATGCTGTCTGTCTGTCACCCCTCTGTACTGTGTAGATGACATGCTGTCTGTCTGTCACCTCTCTGTCCCCTGTACTGTGTAGATGATATGCTGTCTGTCTGTCACCTCTCTGTCCTCTGTACTGTGTAGATGACATGCTGTCTGTCTGTCACCTCTCTCTCCTCTGTACTGTGTAGATGACATGCTGTCTGTCTGTCACCTCTCTGTCCTCTGTACTGTGTAGATGACATGCTGTCTGTCTGTCACCTCTCTGTACTGTGTAGATGACATGCTGTCTGTCACCTCTCTCTCCTCTGTACTGTGTAGTTGACATGCTGTCTGTCTGTCACCTCTCTGTACTGTGTAGATGACATGCTGTCTTGTCTGTCACCTCTCTGTACTGTGTAGATGACATGCTGTCTTGTCTGTCACCTCTCTGTACTGTGTAGATGACATGCTGTCTGTCTGTCACCTCTCTGTACTGTGTAGATGACATGCTGTCTTGTCTGTCACCTCTCTGTACTGTGTAGATGACATGCTGTCTGTCTGTCACCTCTCTGTACTGTGTAGATGACATGCTGTCTTGTCTGTCACCTCTCTGTACTGTGTAGTTGACATGCTGTCTGTCTGTCACCTCTCTGTACTGTGTAGATGACATGCTGTCTTGTCTGTCACCTCTCTGTACTGTGTAGATGACATGCTGTCTTGTCTGTCACCTCTCTGTACTGTGTAGATGACATGCTGTCTGTCTGTCACCTCTCTGTACTGTGTAGTTGACATGCTGTCTGTCTGTCACCTCTCTGTACTGTGTAGATGACATGCTGTCTTGTCTGTCACCTCGCTGT